>NW_008825230.1:239406-243364 GCF_000699105.1 Pygoscelis adeliae
GGGGGACGGGACGGACAGGGTAGCGGCCGGGCCTGCCTGTGGCTCTTTTTTGAGGAGATAGGATGTACTTGAGCTTTTGGGGGGAACCCGAAAGAGAGAAAAGAGAAATAGGATGGGCACTCCGAAATCATGGGGTGAATCCTCTCCAGAGCAGCGATGGGATCTCAAAACCCCTCAGGTTAACACTGGGGAGAGGGGTGGAGGATGCATAGGGTGCAAGGTGCCAGCACCCATCTTAAAAACCGCATCTCTCAGAGGAAAAACCAAGTTATTACAGCCCCCTCTGCCTAGCGAGGAAGCAGGGCCAAAGTCACAGGCAAAAGAAAGGGCAAAGGGGCTTCAAGTCCCTGGAGCAGCAGTGACAACATAGGCCCCATACGAGGTCTAGTAGGCTACCACTCACCCTAGGCAAGCACCAAAGGTAGCGCCTCAACCCAACAGATGACATTTGTATTCCTACAGTAAATACTCACAGCTGGTAACACGGGAAGTACCGTTCCCTTGGAAATCCTTGGCCAGAGAAGTCCTCCATTTGGTAACTCCACCTTCAAAGACCCTGCAGCATTGTGGAGGTCCTTGCTTTTAAAGGCAGGCAGGTGGGGCATGCCCAGAGAGGGAGGCCTCACCCGCCACATGGGAAGGAACAGCCATCCTCTTTTAATGTTTTTTTCTTAGAAATTGTGGGCATTTTAGAAAGAAAGGTTTAAACTGGCAATCTCCATCCAAATAAAAAGTTGATACATTTCATTGTGTTATGGCTTCTTGTTAGGACTTTGCAATATAAAGCCTTCTGGGCTTTGCTTTAGTAAAGAATAAAAAAATGAAGTATGTGATTATTTTTTTTCCCTTGTCATCTTGTAACTGTACTTCTGAGGTCAGACGTGCAACACTGGTTATTTTACATGTAACAAGCAAGTCTGATCTCACCCATTTTGACTTGAGTAGCTGGCAAATTCTTGGGATCTCAGAAGTTGGAGAAGAAATAAATCTGGTTTGGGGTTTTTTTGCCTTGCCTATCTTGATAGCAGGCAGACAGCCTCATCCAGCTACAGCTGTGCCAAATAAAGGACCGTTGGCCTCAGCCACTTGCAAAAACGCCCAGTAAAGGTTGCCGGGATTACCTATCCTTTGGATATGCCAGCTGAACTGCTTGTGGGAGCACTTTGTAGGCTACTTCAGTCAAAACAAACCATTAGCAAAGATGAACTAATTAAGCTTTTTGGTTAACTAAAGCTTTTTAATTAAGCCTTTTGCTGTAACTGAGATGGTAGGTTTTCCGTTCTCCACTGTGATCCGGGTCATCTCAAACACGTGGGGACTTATCACTGTGCCTGCTGAGTGAACACACATCCTGGGTGCTATAGAAGCTCTCTGTGCAAGGAGACTATGCAACTTACGTGCAGCATATGCCATGGATCCTCTTTCAGACTATGGGTCTGGGCGGATGGCTTATGCATCCACCTTGCACTTCTGTTGTATTCTAATTAAGCTGATGCAGCAAGCAGGATATTCCAAAGAGTACTTGAGTACTCAGAAGCTACAGGGAGGGTAGATACTGCATCTTCAAAAGTAATAAAAAAAAAGAGTCTTGGTATTGTTCCACTCCTCTTAAATTGGTGACTTCATACACTGTAAGAAGGGATTACTGTTGATTTCACTGAATATCTACATAGTCATTGTTACCCTGGATAATGTGATATCAAGTGAATTGTTGTGGAAACACAGCAGCACCCTATGCCTTACAAGTAAGGAAGGGGTGGATGCAGTGCGAATCCATAAAGTATAAATTATCCATGAGCTCATTCTGCACCAGGACAAAATGAGAGATATACCTGCCTTTACTCGTGAGGATTTTAGGTTTAAGGAAACACTTAGAAATCCATAGAGTGTTTGTGCTCATTTTCAACAAAGTGTTGAAACTGTTTACCTGGGATGCTGTATGGCAGTGTCGCTCTTGAATAGACTCCTATGATTTAATTAATGCAGAACCTGCAAAACAGTACCAGATGTTAAACAAGCTAAGCAAAATGAAGACTAGCATTGAGATTGTAACACAAGATTGGCTTACGGTGAGCTTATTTCAGTCAGTGCAGCTGGTATAGTTGGTGATTATGCCAGGGATTCCAAAGGATAGCAAGTTGTTTTGCTCAAAATAAACCCACTTGGTTCACTGCATTTGCATTGATTTCCACCTCTAGGACTTGCTAGACAGGCAGATTAATCTTATATATATATATATATAAAAAAAAAAACCAACAGATTTCCAAATAATATTTTGGATTTTAAATCACTCCCGTAGGATGGAGTTTAGAGCTGAATGAGGATTTTGAAGCTCTGTATTGTATTTTCCAGAAATGCTCAATCCTGAGGAGTACCTCAATGAACTAAGAATTAAAGATGTGATTAGCAGGGATATGTATTATACAGTTCACACATCACTGATAATGAAGCAGCTTTGAGCCAAGTATCTGGAAGTCAAGGCAATAATCCACAGAAAAGTGCATGCTCCCCTGGGCAGCTAGCTTCATGTTAGAAGGTCATTCTGATTTGGATGAGCAAGGATGAGCAGGTAATCTGGAGTCTGTAGAGGGCTGTCAGCAATCCACAGGGAAGAAGTGGGGACTAAACAGCAGGTAGGTGGTTATAAAATCCATGAATTTTAAGAGCAGGGCTGCTGAAAGGACTAGAAGTGAAGGAACACATTTTGAGCCTTGCGAGAGTGCAGTCCCATGTTACAATTATTACAGCAGATCTGTGAAATCATCTGGTTCAGAAAATCAAAATCCCCCATCATTTCACTGATTCATTTTAGGGCAAGGCCCCCCAAACAACTGAATCATCACAAGTGAAAGAGAGTTAAACTGTGACTGGAGGTTGGGAACGACTGGCCAGAGTGGGAACCTCTTATCTTCACCTTGACACTGAAGAAATTACAACATGGGATTCTACCCTAACCACACCACGTAGTAACTGTGCTGTTGCCTGGCACTGTTAAAAATGACATTATTTGTACTATACTTCTGACCTGGTAGTGAGATCTGTAGTATCTAATGTTTTAGACGTATTGTGCTGGTTTTGGCTGGGATAGAGTTAATTTTCTTCATAGTAGCTAGTACGGAGCTATGTTTTGGATTCGTGAGCGAGCGGCTGTGTGGTGCTTAGATGCTGGCTGGGGTTAAACCACGACAGTCCCCACGATGCCCAACATGGGGCTCGAAGGGTTCGAGACAACGACAGATTTGATTGGAATGTGCTAGATCAAATTTATAGTTGTTATTGCTGTTTAGCTATTAATGGGCAGGCTCCTGTGCTTGCCATGGGGCTTGCTTGCCTTACTGTATATTAGAGTCCAGTGCTTGTTAGTGGCTGCTTTTTGCTTTCGCTGCTTGCTGTACTGCTGTACTGCTGATCATCTGACTCTGCTGTGCCTGGGAACATTTTGGTAACAGCAATGGCCGTGCGCCTGGGCTGGCAGATGGCCAGGGCATCGCTGCTCTTCCTGTGCTGCTGTACCAGACAGGCTGCAACTCCAGTGTGAACTCGAGTTTGAAGGGACTGTGACCTGTGGATGAGTCCACATGGGAGCAGGACACCCCAAAGCGTCTATGGCCATGGATAAGCCCATGCCAGAACAGGTACATCTCAAAGCATCTGTGGCCATGGTTATGTCTGTGCCGCAGCAGGTATACCTCTGAAGGGATTGTGACCCAAGGATAAGTCCATGCTGGAGAAGGTACACCTTGAAGCATCTGTGGCTGTGGATAAGTCCATACTGCAGCAGGTACACCTTGAAGCATCAGTGGCTGTGCATGAGGTCATACTGGAGTACCTCAAAGCGTGTGGCCATGGATAAGCCCACAACAGAGCAGGTACACCCCTGGATGGACTGCAGCCATGGGCAAGGCCGTGCTGGAGCAGGTTTACTCCTGAAGGGCCTGCGGCTGGGGGTAAGGGCCAG
>NW_008825230.1:244087-245683 GCF_000699105.1 Pygoscelis adeliae
CTGGTTTTGGCTGGGATAGAGTTAATTTTCTTCCTAATAGCTAGTATGGGGCTATGTTTTGGATTTGTGCTGAAAACAGTCTTGATAACAGAGATGTGTTCGTTATTGCTGAGCAGTGCTTACACAGAGTCAAGGCCTTTTCTGCCTCTCACACCACCCCACCAGCGAGTAGGCTGGGGGTGCAAAAGAATTTGGGAGGGGACACAGCTGGGACAGCTGACCCCAACTGACCAAAGGGGTATTCCACACCATATGATGTCATGCTCAGCATATAAATCTGGGGGAAGAAGAAGGAAGGGGGGGATGTTTGGAGTGACGGTGTTTGTCTTCCCAAGCAACCGTTACGCGTGATGGATCCCTGCATTCCTGGAGATGGCTGAACACCTGCCTGCCCATGGGAAGGAGCGAATGAATTCCTTGTTTTGCTTTGCTTGCGTGCACAGCTTTTGCTTTACCTATTAAACTGTCTTTATCTCAACCCACGAGATTTCTCACTTTTACCCTTCCGATTCTCTCCCCCATCCCACCAGGGGAGAGTGAGCGAGTGGCTGTGTGGGGCTTAGTTGCTGGCTGGGGTTAAGCCACGACACATATTCACATGAGAAATAGCATAATTTATTAGTGAAAAGAAAATAGCTGCTTAGTTGAATATTGTGAATAACTTATTAGGTAGTGATTTTGTATTGTCCTCAAACTGATTAGGGCAATTTGCATGTAATAAGATCCTTTGTGCTCCTGGCTCTCTAAGGTGACCCTTATGAAGGAGACAACTTTACCAAATAAGATTCTGTGATGAAAGAGTGAGTCACGTTACACAAACGTGAAGCTGAGTTATTTTTCTTTTGCTAAAAACTTTTCTGCAGTAACAAAGCCTCTAGCTCAATTTATAAAATATCTCAGCTATGGAGAAGATACTCCAGGCATTTTGCATGTCAGAAAGAAGACAGCAGTATCTTTTCTACCTTAGAAGGCTGTCAGCTCTGAATGCTATGCCAGTTTTCAGGTGGTAGCAAGAGAATACATATGAAACAGGAGCTAAGTGAGAGGAATCTGGCTAGTTTGTTCTCACTGTTAGTCATTGAAAGAGAAAGGAAGCAATCTTCACTGGATCATTATTTTATGTTGCAAGCAGCATGTACAACTTTCAGCTAAACAAGTCTTCACTGAGACAGAGTACAAATAAATAATGCATGTAGACTTTGCTCCAAATAGTTTATAATTAAAATATCATGTAAGGAACAATGTAAGGCTTTTCAATACTCTTTACTTAAGGTTTGCACGAACTGCAACCCTGCCCCTTGTTCCAGAGGTTTATAGTGTGCTACAGTGACCCAGACTTGGTGCCTGAGAAAGGCAGCCTTCTTGGTTGTTAAATGCACCACTGTCCTGGTTTTGGCAGGGATAGAGTTAATTTTATTATTATTATTATTATTATTATTATTAATTATTGATGTTGATGATGATGCTATTTTAATTCCAGAGTGATTGAAATAATATGCAGGCCAGGCTGCAGCCCATCAGAGTTGGGCTTATACGGCACAAGTCCAGGAGGGTGCTTTGCATGCCTGGGACGTGGCTTGGGGGATGTGGGGGATT
>NW_008825230.1:246075-247715 GCF_000699105.1 Pygoscelis adeliae
AACCACAACAACCACCAACAGACAACTAGACCTATCTGCATCCTTCACTGTTTTTGACAGCTGACCTTTCAATGCCATCCCTCATTAGGAATAGCCCCTGTCTATAACTGCACCCTTTCAAAGGTCTGAACACTTAGGAAAAGTAACACATCTGTCATATAATTAGCACAATCCTAGGTCATTAGTTTCAGCTCTGGTTTCCATTTTGATCTGTGTTGCCACATCCAGTTACGGATTTTAGTGACACAGACCATTTTTTACGCCCAAGTATAAGGAATATCCTGCAATAACATAGGCCAGGCAATTTTTTTCAAGGAGGCTGTGAACACAGGCAAAGGATCTAATCTTTGCAAACATTCATGACAGGGTACACTGTGAGCAGTGCTAAAACAT
Source organism: Pygoscelis adeliae (assembly GCF_000699105.1). Taxonomy (NCBI): domain Eukaryota; kingdom Metazoa; phylum Chordata; class Aves; order Sphenisciformes; family Spheniscidae; genus Pygoscelis; species Pygoscelis adeliae. The sequence continues at coordinate 246,469 of NW_008825230.1, forward strand.
GGTTGTGAACTCTGCATGCTTTGGTGTGTGGTCCTTGCAGAACTAGACTCGCACAATGCTACTGGCAGTACTGAGAAAATCGTAAGGCATTCATTCAGGAACAAGAACCTGTTGCTGAAAAGCAGAATGTAGTGATCTGATTTCTCCACCAAACTGACATCTCCATGGGGGCTCAGGTCTAGTACGAAATTTTAAAAACCTCAGGTGTTTAACACATTGAGCAAAAGAGTCTAGTAGTCAAGTTCAAAGGTCTGTCAGGACTGATCCATACCACAAAAACAAAAAAAGGGCTGTGACTACAATTCTCTTGACCATCATTTTAGTACAGCGAATTTAGATTACAAAGCCTGCAAACTAATATTACCATAAACACTCTTGGTTTGCAGTAACACTCTACGTTTACCTAGACTGCTCATCAAATGCTGGTAGAGCCTCTTCAAGAGCATGCCTTTGCCATAAACCAGGAGCCATCTTTCCTCTTCGGGGCCAGAGATCTGAGATTGTTTGGACTAGCCCTAGCATTAATATATCCCAATGCATATGCCAGCCAGCTGTGATACTGAATGTGACTTGAGAAAACTGATCTAAGGAAAGTAAACACCTAAGTCTTTTCTTATCACTACCACTTTGCCATCAAGAAGGTGATGCAGCTTTGTATTCTGAATGCCTGCACACAAAACCTAATAAAGCCGTAAATTTTAACATTAGAAGGGCTACTTAAAATGCTAAGCCTGAAATTGTTAAAAATAATTTTCTTTATATAACAGGTCTGGAGGTGAGAAACAAAGAGAATGTTCCTATTGACTCCACAATCATTACAAGACTGTTTTGGCCAGGGCTATCTACCATGGTAGATATAGTGGCCTAAGCTCCAGCCAGCCTTCCTCTCTCCTTTACCTATGTTTCTTCAAGGAAAAGAATAGCAAATGATTTGAGGAGGCAGGTGATCTGCTTCCGTGTCATTAATTTCCTACAGAGCGGTGAGATACACCTACTTTTACATATGGCTGCTGTGCAGGGACTTCAGGGAACCCCAGTATGGAGGCCAAGAGATGGAAAGTTCAAGGCCCAGACTCATCCTCCCTATTTCTAAACATTTTTACAGGTCCCCTGTATAGGCAATGGAGAGAGAAGTTCTCTAAAGGGCGAGTTAGCTCACTTGAAATCAATCTCACAAGCCCATCTGTGCTGTCTACAGAAGGAGCGCACAGGCAACACAAGCAAGGGGCATTCTCCTAGGAAAGAGT
>NW_008825230.1:247731-251717 GCF_000699105.1 Pygoscelis adeliae
GAGGGGAAGTTTTGGGGCTAGATGCGATGGATGCAAAACATTTACAGGGATTCAAGGGGAAAGTGCTTGGCTGAGAGATCCAGCAAGGTTCAGTCAGTCAGAGTGTGCGACTGCTTAGAGGGGTTTCAGGAGCTCTCATCCATCGTTTCAAAGTTGAGGCCACTGAGACGGAGCTTGTACAGCTGCTTGGACTCCCAGGGAGACTCAAACATTTTCCTAGCAGTGGTAAGAGAGCCCCAGCCTCTGGTTTAAAGGCAGGATACTGGGCTAAACAGACCCTTAGTCTGACAGGAATGAGTTTTCTTATGTGCTTATGTAAGTTCTCATCTCCAGCTCCCGTCGGCAGCTCACGAATCAGACACTCTCTGCAGTTCTGGAAATTATGAATGAGGAAACTGTCAATTTATAATTTGTTCCCAAGTACTGAGAAACAACACTACTCTGGGGAAAAAAAAAATCAACAAAGCGTACAAAAAATAAGCCAATGCCCATCACTAGGTTCTCCTTTTCAAAAGAACAACTAGCAAGGCCACAGGTATTAGTTTATCCCTTGTGCCAACTAGTGCTGATGACTGAAATACACATTTAATAGTTACACACATAACCAATATGTAGCTGGTGGTTTCCCTGTGCTGTTTCATTACTTCTGTAATTAAAATATGGAATGGCTGCCTCAAATCAATATATAGGAAGAACTGTACCCTAGGGCTCCCAAAACCTCAGATGTTCTTCCATTTGCAATATAGTTGTGCTCTTTGGCAGTTCACTCCAGAGGCTCTCATTTCTTTGGAAATGCTACTTTGGCAAGAACATCTTTGCACCTCACTAATAGCAGTTTGTACTTTTAACACAATGCCTTGTGGACAAGATCTCATCGCAGAGTATAACTAACAATTAATTAAGATGTTTAGAGACATGATGTTTGGCAGACTCCTGCACACTGCAAGCTTCTCCTTAGCATACTCCCAGCTGTGCTGGAGTCCTAGAATTAAACTGAACTGCTTGTGGATCAAACAGGCTGTATACTTGTATTAAGATAATTCAGCCTGTGGTGCTTGTGTATGCTTATGCTTGCTGTGGTTCAAACAGTGCCAAAACCTCCCTGAGCACTGCAGTGGGGTAAGCTATATTTGCCATTGCTCTGCTAGGGGCTAGAAGGCTTTCCAGGTTATTGACAGTCACATGGAAGTTTCCTTCCATGTAACCTCCATGTTGCCCGCTTCCAGACTGGCCTATGTAATGACACGCCTACGTACAGACTTTTCCTGATACCTTCTGGCTATCACCATCAAGATACTGAAAAGCTAGAGGCTGCTAGCATATCCCAATATTCCTGGTTTAAATGTCAACAAACCTGTAGGGACAGAGAGTTACCTAGAAATCACCCGTCCTGAAACCAGGTTAAGATAAAAACAAATAGACGTATCTAATGCCACATCCAAAACAGAAATGTAATTACACTGATTCTTAACAGAATAGAAGAGAGAAATGAAAAGAAAATTATCTGTTTCTGCTAGGATCCAAAAGGCTTTTATTTTCCTCTTTCTATCCAGCTAATCACTTAGACACTTAGTAATCCACAGGCTCTGTCCATCTGCGTGCTAGAAACCTCAGGTTGTTTTCATAGAGACTGCGAGTTTTCTCTTTCTTTTTGTTCAGATCCACCCTTTGAGATCCACCAAAGGAATAGGTGCAAGCTGGCAGAGAGCAGACACAGATGAAGCAGATAAAAAGGAAGAGACGAGGGTAAACAGGCATCACAGGATCTCACATTCCTCAGCCTGGGATCCTCACTCACTCAGGTAGTAACCCTGTGTTGCTAGTGGAGGCATATTTTTGGGATGAAATGAAAGGGAAGTCACTGTAATGAAGCAGAGATCTGAGCCCTTTTCTCCCTTCCCTGAGAATATTTTGGCCAGTTATTCTCCACCTAACCCTTTTGGGTTTGTTTGCGGTTTTTTAGGACCAACAACAGTTCTTCCTTTACTTATTTCATCCACTAATTAGACCCGTTTTGAATCACTTATATTCAGCCTCAACCCTTTCCTGTTTTCAGGCAGGCTATCAGCATGGTCCTTAGCCTACAGCAGTAAATATTTTTGTGGAAGCTCATTCAACTGCATGGACTCTACTTTGCCCTTTTCCTACCAACATGTATTGTCACATGCAATGAGTGTTTTATAAGTTTTTCGTTTACTTTTCTAAAGTTAATATGTAGTTGATAAAGATTTGTTAGTCTTCCTCCATGGTGATTACAACCTTATCACAAATTCCTGTCTCAGTCTTGTGCTCTGTTTGCTCACTGTGTCACTAATACCAGTAAAATCACTTCTATGGCTGATATAAGCAGCAAAAAAATAATGGATTCTTGGGATTTTTCCTTTTAATTTTTTTGCCAAGTCATATTGGATTTGTATTCTTAAATTAAAATTAAAAAAAAAAAAGTTGTAATGCACATTGGGGCTATGAGAACAGGACTCTGTCTTTGCATTTTCCAAACACATTCTCTTCGCTTCATAACCTAAATTCATATAAAATATTTAGGAATAATCTAATTGATCTGATTTTATGCTGCCCTGAACCTACAGCTGTGATATATATTTATAGATATATATATACAGCATGACTGTAAAATGTTCCTGAGACTGAGCATCAGGTCCAGGGCACTCTGAAATTCTGTCCACTAGATTTAGTGGCAAGAGAAGTTCACTAAGAAAAACAGATGAGAGTCTTTCCTCCTGAATTCAGTGAGAACTGAATTGGGCTTAGGACTACTTGCAGATGAAATCTTTTAATTGAATTTTATTATAAATTATTTTCTTGAGATATGACCAGCATAGAAGCTTTCAAACCTTTCACAGAAAGTTGAAGAAATTGTCACAGGGTGTATACGAGCAAATGGTAGAAAGAGTGAACAATTTTTCAGTGACAATGTTGGTGTGAACAGACCTTCCTCTGTCCCAGCTTCTGGTCATGCATTCACCTTCCTAATCCTGCCTGCTGTTATGCCATCTCAGCTTTCGTGTGGCAATGCAATGAATCAGACTGAAAAAGTGATATGGCTGAAAAATAATTTTTTTGCCATGTTACTTTGCAGCCCTAGCAGTTCTGGTGGTTTCACAGCACGTGAGGCTGGGTGATGCAGACACATGAATAAATAGCTGGAAGCAGGAGTTGCTACCTCAGTTTACAAACTGCTGCTTGTGAATGCTGAACCAGGTGCTAAATAGTAGTAAACAAGAGTTTATGCTTAAAAGAACAGGTCTCCCTTATCTTGGGCAAACAGAATAACAAGGAGTGGTTAGAAAGGGTAAGGTTCAATGTACTGCTCTGTGTTTAAGCAGCGCTAAACTGGGAGACAGTCCCTTAGGAAATATTGCAGCCAGGCACAGCCAGTGCGACTGGGGCTAATCACAGGCAGTGCAAAAGGGGAGAAACTTCTGAAGTGTATTATTTATGAAGGCCATTTGTTAAGTATATTTACTAAGAAACGTTTGTCTGTTTATAAAAACCAACATGCAACATTTGGCACCATGGATGGATAGAATGAGAAATGAGGAAAATGAGAAAAAAAAAAGGAGACATATATTTACTATGCAGAAATACCACCTTCTAGTTATGTAGTGTTGCATCCTACACATATCCTGAGCTATTTTCCAGACAGCACTGAAAGCTTGTGTTGCTGAGTTACTCTATACAGTTTTTTATGCTGTGCTCATCACTGCAGTGTCCCAGTCCAGCACTGCATTAAGTAATGGCAATAAGCGCAGCCATTAGATAATGGCTATGTCTGAATTGTGGGACAGTGGAACACTTCTCATTTCTCAGTTCCAGGGGTATAACTCATTTTATCCTGACTTGATGTTAAGAGCTAATCATACATCACGCCTCCATTTCTCCGTGCAATGGTTTCCAGAGAAGAAAAGCCAAGGAAAGACTGAAAGGGATCTGTTCCCAGTTTAGAATCATAGAATAGAATCATAGAA
>NW_008825231.1:0-678 GCF_000699105.1 Pygoscelis adeliae
CAGCGTTTCAGAATACCCATAGAAAACTTTAATAAAAATACCTTTTTTTCCCTATATTGTACTACAATGCATGTAGTAGATACGCTCTGTTTTCCTGCAAGATAAACAATGGTTGAAATAGATGAACAATATATAGCCTGCTTTTGGCTTAATTTTTTAGGAGTAAGTCCTTTTCCATTTAATGAAAATATAATATTTAATATTTAATGCAACATTTAGTTTAACATCAATAACAGTTGCAACACTGTTTGTCAATCAAAACAATGAAAATATAGTTGCTTTATTTCTACTGTCAAACAGAAATTCACTACAGTTGTAAAGCAGTTCCATTTAAGGCCTAGTGAATATTTACTTTTCAATTTTGTCATCACTACAAGAAAGATTAGCAATTGTTTCAGTGACAAGACTAATTCAGTGCCAGAGAAAGAAAGGGGAAAAAAAACCAAACCACACAATCCCCATAGAATCAATTCTTTTATGAATTTGGAAAATAGCAAGTAATCATTGCTTGTTATAGTTTTTGACAGCTTAAGTATAAAAAAATCAATTACCATGAAACTACTATCCAGATTAATGCTGAAAATAAACCTGCTTCTTAGGTACCTGATAACATAGCATTGATTTTTATTGTTTGAGGGAGGCTGGCTATATTTAATTTCTGTTATTGATCTTTTTTTT
>NW_008825232.1:0-4092 GCF_000699105.1 Pygoscelis adeliae
GATGGGGACAGGCTTTTTAGTAGGGCCTGCAGCGATAGAACCAGGGGTAATGGTATTAAACTAAAAGAAGGTAGATTCAGACTAGCTATATGGAGGAAATTTTTTATGATGAGGGTGGTGAAACACTGGCACAGGTTGCCCGGAGAGGCTGTAGATGCCCCATCCCTGGAAACATTCAAGGTCAGGCTGGACAGGGCTTTGAGCAACCTGGTCTAGTTGAAGAAGTCCCTGCTCATTGCAGGGCGGGGTTGAACTAGATGACCTTTAAAGGTCCTTTCCAAGCCAAACCATTCTATGATTCGATGATTCTATGGAAACAAACCTCTGCTACAGCACCAATATTGGGCCGGAAACTGGAAAAGTACCCAACCAGGATACCACTGGGAAGAGCAAACCAAAGAAAGCCATGAAGTGGGCAAACTCATCATGGAAGGGTTTCCTGTGCTCAGTGCCACTGACTGGATTTAGTTTTCCCTGTGAATCCTTCCCAGTTCCCTTTCTATGGTCTTCTTCTGTGTCACCACTCCTTTTTGGGTAGGAAACAACTCCCCCCCTCAGCCTCCACCTTTCTGGGGGAAAGAGCTCCCCGCCATGGCCCTCCACCCAGACTGTGGTGGGGGCAAGAACTCCCTTCCATCGCACTCCCTTGTAAATTCTCCCCCAGCCACATCTGACCCCAAGTATGGAGACCTGCCCGGCATTGTGAGTGCAGGGCCTGGCCAGGGACCGGGCCAGGGGGATTCTGGAGGAAGCAGGGCCTTGGGGGGAGCAGGTACCTGGGGTACCTGGAAGGAGTGGGCTGTCTGGGGGGAACTGATGGGATCAGGAGGGTATGGGTGGGGGAGGTAAAGGGGTCGGGGGTGTTGGGAGAGAGCTGAGATGATGGGGGTATCTGGGGAGAAGTGAAGGCAATGGAGGGTGTGCAGGGCGGAAGTGAGGAGATGGAGGGAGTCTGAGGGGAACTCAAAGGATTGGAGGTGTCTGGAGGGGGGAACTGAAGGGATCGGGGTCTTCTGAGGGGGTAACTGAGGGGATCGGGGTCTTGTGGCGGAAACTGAGGTGACCAGTGGCATTTAGGAGGCATTTGAGTAGATTGAAGACATCTGAGTGGGAGAGCTGGGATGCCTGGAAGGGTAACTGAGGGTATTGGGGCTGTCTGGGGGGGAGCAGAGGCATCTTTGGGCTGAGGTTTCTGGAGTTAACTGAGGGGATCGGGGGCACTGAGTGGGTAACAGAGGGGATGAAGGGTACCCTGGGCAGGTCTGGCATGTGTAAGGTCGTAAACAGGGCATATGGAGAGTTGGGGGTGGTAGGTGGATGGAGGATGTTAGGGTAACAGGGAACAGGGGCAAATGGGGTGTCTGGGGGGATCAGAGAATGAAGGCAGAGTTAGCGGGGTGTTTGGGGACATGGGGGGGTTCTGGAGACTGCCTGGGGGCGGCGGGGAGGAAACAGGCATATCTGGGAGATGTCAGGAGCACTTGGGGTATTTGGGGCGATTGTGGGACTCAGGGTACATGTAAAGGCCCTGGTCATTTGGAGGTATAGGGGGGGATGGGGGCAGTAAGTGGGGTATTTGGGGACATCAGGGGTGTCCAGAAGGCATGTGGAGTCTTTGGGGAGACGGGGGAGTGTGGGGGCAGGTAGCTTCTGCGGGTGTCTGTGGGCTGAGGTGGTCTCTGAAGCTGTCTGAGGCAGTTGTGGGACTATTTGCTCATAAACGGCTAATACCGAGGAGAGCTGGGGTGCCCAGGGATGACCAGGTGAAGCTTGAGGTGGTAAGGCCTTGCCGGGGCTGTGCTTGGGGTGGGGGTGAGCAAGTGTGCCAGTGCCCCCATTCCGTGGGTGTCCAGCACAGTGGGCCTGGCACCCTGGCAGGGAAATGGCTCCTCACCCCACAGGCGCCCCTGCAGTGCCACATCTCCCCAAGGGTGCCATGTCCCAGTGATACACACCCATGGCTGGAGAGCTTTCCTGACACAGAAGCGCACATCACGGGGCTGCAGAAGTGAAAGCACCACAAAACCCTTCCCCAGGCATCCCTGCCCAACCCCGGGCCCCACAATCCCCTGCAAATCCCTTTGCCCCCCACCAGGTACCAGCCCCTGCTTCTGCATACCCTGGCTCTGCCCCTCCCGCGCAGCGTGGGGAGTGGAGGCGCCCTGCCCATCCCCCATTCCCACCCCAGGGGCGGGGGGTGTTCTGTGTCCCTCCCATACCGGGATTAACCCCACTAAAGGGCCTGGCTTGAAGTGTGTTCATGTCAGCATCTTCTTAGGACTGTGGGGTGTGATCAGGGCCCAGCCGCTGGGTATTAAATGCATCATTTAATTGTGCATACCACCCCTCCAAACACCCCATCGCAGCCCCAACGCTGCCTGTGAGTACATAGGTGACAGAAGGACGGCAAGGGGAAACGGGGGCCTGTGACGGGTGTGCTTGACCCCTGACCAGACTGGCAGTGGTTTCGTGCAGGCTCCGGAAGGGGTAGAGGCCTGAGCCGTAGCCAGGCGTGAACTCCCCTAGTTTCAATCTGTTCTCTGAAAACCCACAGAGGAGCAGAGTGACACAGTAAGCATCAATGCATATGAGCTTGGAACACCGACCACGCAACTAACACACGAATAGTGGATGGCTTTTCCAAGACTCATTTATCAAGGAACAAAGAATGTTGTGGGTACAAGGAGTCTCACGTATACCTTTTCCATTGCATGTAATTTGACTACGAGCCAACCACTTTATCCCCTATGACAGCCTAGGTGAGCCTTCTTTGAGCTCTCCCTGCTAAGCAGCTGGCTGCGTGGCGGTGATCTCCCCTTGAGCTGGGACACCTCTCAAGGTTGCTCCTCAAGGCAGAGAGACCTTTTACCAACAACAGATCTTCGGTAAGCGACTGATACTGCGCATAACCTTGTAGTACACTAACTTGGATTTGGTCTTGGTAACTTTGATTGCATGCTGAATTGATGCTAATGAAACATTGCAAATATAGTAGAATCATAGAATCATTAAGGTTGGAAAAGACCTCTAAGATCATCGAGTCCAACCGTCGACCCAACACCACCATGTCCACTAAACCATGTCCCTAAGTGCTGCATCTACACATCTTTTAAATACTTCCAGGGATGGTGACTCAACCACTTCCCTGGGCAGCCTGTTCCAATGTTTAACCACTCTTTCAGTAAAGACATTTTTCCTTACATCCAATCTAAACCTCCCCTGGCGCAACTTGAGGCCATTTCCTCTCGTCCTTTCGCCAGTTACTTGGGAGAAGAGACCGACACCCGCCTCGCTACAACCTCCTTTCAGGTAGCTGTAGAGCGCGATGAGGTCTCCCCTCAGCCTCCTTTTCTCCAGGCTAAACAACCCCAGTTCTCTCAGCCGCTCCTCAATCCTTAGGCATAAACTGTTTGACCACGTCTGAGACTAGGTTTGGACCTAGCCGGACCTAGACTCCTCTCGAAGGAGGAGTTCAGAAAGCAAGGGGTCTGCTCTGAACCTCATGACTCAACGGGAGGGTGCTCCTTACCTTTTTGCATCTCCGCGCTCTCTGTGAATCATTCTAACTCGAGTGTAACTCAATTTTCCTTTGTATGTTTCTTCCATGCAGTAATTAGTAGAGTGAACCGTACCATCGAACTTTCTTAAGTTGTGCTTTTACAACATCATATTAAAACCTCTTCTGCTAATATGTTTGACGGTGATTCTTTAAGCAACCTAAACCACTCATTTTGTGACAGGGCCCGCTGCTGAACGAGGCAGGGGTCCTGGGGACATAGGACGTGGGAAAGGCTGAGGCACTGAAGGCCGCCTTTGCCTCTGTCTCTACCAGCCTGACTGGCCTTCAGGAATCCCAGGTCACAAAGGCTGGAGGAAAAGCTGGAGCAAGGCAGACGTACCCTTGGCAGAAGAGGATCAGGTCAGGGAATACTTAAGGAAACTGGACATACAAAAGTGACATAGGGAAGTGATCGTGCCCCTGTACTCAGCCCTGGTGAGGCCGCACCTCGAATACTGTGTTCAGTTTTGGGCCCCTCACTACAAGAAGGACGTCGAGGTGCTGGAGCGTGTCCAGAGAAGGGCAATGAGGCT
>NW_008825232.1:4476-6232 GCF_000699105.1 Pygoscelis adeliae
GAGAACAAGTCTTATGAGGAGCGGCTGAGGGAACTGGGGTTGTTTAGCCTGGAGAAAAGGAGGCTGAGGGGAGACCTCATGGCTCTCTACAACTACCTGAAAGGAGGCTGTAGCGAGGGGAGTGTCGGTCTCTTCTCCCAAGTAACAAGCAATAGGATGAGAGGAAATGGCCTCAAGTTGCGCCAGGGGAGGTTTAGATTGGACGTGAGGAAAAATTTCTTTACTGAAAGAGTGGTTAAACATCGGACCAAGCTGCCCAGGGAAGTGGTTGAGTCCCCATCCCTGGAAGTATTTAAAAGACGGGTAGATGAGGCGCTTAGGGACATGGTTTAGTGGGCATGGTGGTGTTGGGTTGACGGTTGGACTCGATGATCTTAGAGGTCTCTTCCAACCTTAATGATTCTATGATTCTATGATTCTATAAGTGCATGGGCACAGATGGGACGTACCCGCGAGTGCTGAGGGATCTGGCTGATGGCACTGCAAGGCCACCCTTGACAATCTTTGATGGGTCATGGTGATTGGAAAAATTGCCAGAGGACTGGAAGAAAGCAAAAATGTCAAGCAGAAATGGCAAGAATGAGGACCCAGGAAACAACAGGCCAGTCAGCCGTACCTCGACCCTGATGGGAGCAGCTGTAAAGGCAACCTGCTTATAAGGGAAATGCACTGGCAGAGAAAAGGTGTCTGCCAGCCTGGGAACTGCTAGCCTGGGAACCTGGGGCATCCTCGAGGGCCATCCTTGAGAAGCGCACCTGGCGTCCTTGAAGCGCGGCTGGGAACCTGAGGACCTGAGACATCCCGAGGAAAGGTAGAAATTGCCTGTAAAAGTTGAAAACCGTCTGGAAAAATAGAAGTCAGCAACAGCTATTGGCTGCCCCAGGTGGTGGTGCCCTACACCCCCTTATGTCTCTAAAGATAGAAAAAGAACTCGCTCTCTACCCAATATGGATCTGCTCTCCGAGAGCTCCCCTGTGAGAACGCCTCTACACGGGACCTGCTAGGCAGACTGGACCCTCTCTGGGGATGCCTGGCTGACTGCAGACTCTGTGACGCAGCTCACCTTCGAAGTGAGACTTTGTGCATGGTCGATTGGCCCCACTCCTGGGAGCGGTTTGGTGAGTGCTGTACCGCTAACACTTCAAATAGTACAGAGAGGCACTCATATACTAATAATTAATTTGTAATAATTAAATTTGTAGTAAGTTGTAATAAAGAAATCTGACAAAACCCTCCTTGTCCTTGTGTATTACGGAATCCTACGAGCCCACCTCTTTACATACCTGAGGGTCAGGTAACCCTCCTAGGTCGCGACATTGCTTGGTGTCAGAAGTGGGATGCTGTAAGTACACAGGCCATGGAGGCTTGGGAGAAGGCAGTAGAAGAACAGTGAGGATAAGGCAAGAGGATAAGGGATGGAAAACACCTAGGTGGGACAGGCATGAGGTCACTGAAAACTGTCCTGCGGGCAGGCTTTCAGAAGTGGCAGGAAATTTCCAGCTCTGAAGCCAACGTTGGAAAGGGACCCTTCCTTGGGCTTTTCACAGAGGCATCAGCGTCTGCAAGAACTTTGCTAATAGCTGCTGAGAAGTTCAAGATGCTGTAGAGAAAGCAAAGGATGTCACGGTCATCCAAATGTCAAAGGGAAGCCAGAGTCGTAAGTGTAAGGGACAAAATATTCAAAAACACCCCACTAAAACCAATCAATCCTACGTAAAAGGACCCCCTGTGGCAGTGTGCTCCCCCTGCCCTGCGT
>NW_008825233.1:0-505 GCF_000699105.1 Pygoscelis adeliae
CAGGGCCTCCCTGAGGTCCACACCCTGCCTGGCAGCACCCGGAAGCCATTGGAGGCCTGTGACAATGACGTGGTGGTCATCGAGGACAGCGTCCTCGCCACCAGCCCCCACCAGCCCGGCCCGGCTCCGCCAACCGGCAGAACCAAGACAAAGCCCAAAGGTGAGGTTTGGGGGGTGGCAGAACCTGCAGGTGGGCGGCCAAGCTGAGGAAAGCTTGCATTGCCCGGGGGTTGGGCTGGTTTTGACTGCTTTTTCAGCAGGGGTGACCATCCCCGAGACGCCCCTGGACCTGCCCGAGCTGGGGCCAGACGCCTTCGCCGAGGCCTTTCCCGAACTGGCAGGGGACAACCTGCAGTTTCAGGACGATCAGTCGTTCACCGTGGACATCACCGATGTGCTCGCCTGGCTCGACACCATGGATGGCCAGGACACCATCCCCCATGTCCTCGACGTCTCCGACAATCTCACCAGCACTGCCTTCCTCAACCAGCCCCCCGACTTCTCA
>NW_008825234.1:0-66209 GCF_000699105.1 Pygoscelis adeliae
TGATTCTATGATTCTGTGATTCTACATTTGCCCGGAGAAGATACAATTTTAACAGGGATTACTGACAATTCTGTGCTGACCTTAGAAAATCACTTTATTCTTACTTAAAGGGAGAATTTTTCTGTGCCAGTTCACTCTGTGGCCTCCTTGCTGAGTACACTAACCTGGAAGTTTATTTCATTTATAGGGACGTAATAGACTTCTTATAATAGAAAGCAACATTATTTGGTTCGGTTCTGTTTTGGATTCATGGGGTAACATTGGTGAAGGAATTATACCCAGGCACTCAAATAAAGATCAGGCCTACATCATAGCTTCACCCTGAGTTATATTTGGCAATGTACAAGTATTTTGAAAGTCATGGGAAGTGAACAGACCTTGAAAAAATATGGATACTCCAAATGTTGATATCATTGCTGTAAACTTTTTCATTGCTCTGGTATTTGGAGTACTCTACACTGTTTAATTCGGGCTATTAACATTACAAACGAAAGTAGCAAGAACTGCACTGTAAGTTTATCTTTCTTTGACTAATCTTAACATGCACCCAAGTCTCTGTCTAAGCTTTCCAAGAACCACACGGTACAGTTATATTTCAGAAGCACATTATCTACGCTGTCTGCTTTAGCCATTTTACTGACACTGCCTAAGTGGCCCCCCTGGAAGCACTTATCTCTCTCCAGTGACTATGTAGGGAGTTTGCTCTTCTAATTTCTCTCTTCTGAATCAGAGCAAAATTAGATCTTACAGTAGACTAAACCAAATGATGCCAATATGTCCACCAGTGTCAAGTTAGCGTTTTGATCCTTTAAATCTTATTCATGCGAGTAAATCAGTGGTGCTGCTGGCGGAGTGGAAGAGAAGCGAAGCTATGTTATTAAAGTTCACGGGACCAGGGCTTCAGAATATCTATGGCTTTTGCTCCACTCAGCCTTAAAATTCCCATGCCCAGCCCCCTCCCTCCATTGCTGTGTTTTAGCCAATTTCTAAGTAATATTCCCAGCACAATATAATCCTGAACTTCAAAGCAGGCTCTTATTTTTTCACAGATGTAGTAAAAGCACAGTTTTGAAAATAAACATCAGCTCATAATATAATAATGATGGAAAGAGCAAGATGCAATGTAATCCAATCAAAGAGGTTCAGTCCAGCATTACTTCTTCACCAAATATGACATATAGATACACACACAAGCAGAGGCACTCATAAAAACTGCTACACAGAATCTACCCTTAGCTTACCCAGTTCCTCCACTTTATTGCCTACTGATGCAGTAAAGCCTTTTGGCATTAATTTAATAAATGCAAATAAAATAAATACTTACAAAAAAGGTACTGAAGAACAGGATTTGAAAGAATCTTCTTTCTCTGCAACCACAGTTTCAGCTGGCTTCAGTGTATTTTCCTTTAACATTCAATTCTGACACATCAGTGCATAGGGGAAAGTTTGCATTTTCTTTACTACAGACAATTACTAGGTTGTTGTACTGTTAGTGCAAGAAAAATGATGCCAGGTGAAGAAAAAAGGAAAGGACTATAATTATAAAGTGCACATTCACAGCTTTCTGTATCTCTGATGCACACATTCTACTACAGGGATTTCAATCCCTTTTTATTTCAGTAGTTAAGTTTCTTTGCTCTGAAAGGCCATGAAATGCATAAACACAAATCTAAGAGCAATATATATGAAAATTACTGAAAGACTGCAAGATGACAGAACTCCTGGGAACAGTAGAAGAAAAGTCTCACCTGAAACACACTTGGAAGAAAATTTTAATTTTCCCCATTCTTACTGAAATTATCCTTCAACCTTTTTTTTTTTTTTTGTTAATCGGAAACTTTTGTTAACTACTGAAATGCAGGTATATTGCATGTTTTTCTTTTGTGTTAAAATTAACTTTAATCCAAATGACAATATATTTTAAACAGATCTTCAGTTCGGCAGATTAGGTGAGCAGATACTTAGAGTGCAAGGAAGCTGTAAGTGTCTTTGTCCCATACATGCTTCATGAGATACAAAACAACTAGCCTCTGCTGAAGTGAGTACCACTCAAATGATGGCCAAACTTAAGTAAAAAGATTGTGAAGAATCTATTGCAGGACTTAGTACTGGAACAAGATAACCTTAAGTGAAGTATTGGACACACAAGGGTGGCAATGGTATCTATGCTTTGTGAAACAAATCAACGTATGTTAGTATGAATTTCCACTATTTATGTGGGAAAGGTGAATGTGTTAATTATTGTTTATTCAAATCTATTTTTTCCAGCTCGTGAATTTCAGTTCCCTCAGAATAAATGCTGTACAATTATAAATTCAGCATGCTATAAGCACTTACGTTAACCATCCACAGATATTTTTTCCTGCATTGCATTTTACTGGAGCTCCACCCCAGACATACAGCTAGCTGCATACCACGTGCAGACCTACGTAACTGAAATGATGACAGCAAGGGACTATCCTTGCGTAAGATTTTAGAAGTGTATGGAGGCCGGTGTCCCAGTTTCTGGGTCCTGAAAGGGGAATGTACTCTTCTTGGTATGTGGTCTTCTCTGATTCTTTGAATCACAGCTGTGGGTTTTGGTTTTGACAAAAGTCATTTTTTCAACAGAACTGAATTTTCCACAAAATCCTCCCTTTCACAAGAACTGTCCATTTTTTAAACTCTTTAAAATAGAAAGTATTTAGATTTACTTCCCCCCCCCAAAAAAAAAAAAAAATGTTGAAGGATAATTTCAGTAAGAAATCACCTACCTGTTCAGGTAGGTCTAGGAGTCCTCCTAAAAAAAAAAAAAAAAAAAAAAAAAAAAAAAAAACACAATGCTATTGTCAAGTTCCTCTTTTACATATTATTGATTCTATTAAATTCAAATAGAGCTCATATTCGACTTGTATTTTATGGAAAACTATAGTGTCAACACCATCTGGAAAACACTGTTAGCTTACTACATCTACCTCAGTAAATCATTCATTGTCTTATGCTCTTGTGAATCATGTGAGGTGATAGTCTTGAGTAAAAGTGATGCAACTGGCCACAGGTGGGGTGGTGTCCTTTCTCCGATTAACAAAAGTTTCCAATTAACAAAAGTTTCCAAACTGGAACATGAACTGAAACTATGGATCACTGCCACTGCGAATGAAGAATGGAAAATCTAAGAAAGGGAAAGATATAATTAACAGCAATATAAGTTCATATCTACTTTGGTAATAGAAATTAATACGTGATATTAATCTTAGTTGCTAGTTTTGACATATTCAAGCTATCTGCTTATTTCATCATTGCCTTTTTTGGTACTAAGACAAATGCTGGATAAAAATATGTAGCTATCTAGCTTGATATTCAGAGAATTGTTTTTGATTAATAGAACACCCTTCGAGTTATTCTTCTCTTGATCAGTTTAGAAATATTCTTGGCAAAACAAAGAGACAGAAAATAGTGAGCTGAAAAGAGAACTTCCTGAACTGAAGAAAATACAGATCTCATGAAAAGTTGTTATTTCTTAAATTGCTCAAATCATACATTGCTAAATGTATTATCTTAATCTAAGGCTGTTAATTCAACAATATTAGTTGTTGATGATATCTAGCATACCGAGCCTAAGGGAACACAGGTAGCCTGGAATATTTTTCTTTTACATGTTATAATATTAAAAAATTATATTTATATTCTTCTCCTGAGGGTGATGTCAGAATAAAAAGCCTAAATGTATTCACTTACATTTTAAAAATGCCAGTTTTCTTAAACATGAAGAGTTTTCTGTTAACAACTGGGCTCCAAAATCCAAATGAACAAAATATTTAACATAAAACTCAGCAGTTTCACATTAATAGATCCTGGTTGACAGTATGAAACTTGGACATTATTGATTACAGTTCCAATGAGATGTACTAACTTTAATACAGCGTACAAGCAACATGTGCAGGCAAGCCAGATGCAAAACTGAAACATTATCTAAACAGAGTTGATTTCAAATGTTTCAAATGTAAATAACCCACCGGGTGGTCCTTGAGACTGTCAGCGGTCATTATTTTCTGTAGCGTAAACAGGGCTGTCAGCTGGGATTTCTGTCACAAAGATAAAAAGTCATTCTTCCCTAGCAAAGCCTAGGCTGTTGTTTTTAAAGAAAGTCATGCACCTCCATGATAGATGGAGAGTTCCTTTCTGGATTTTAATGAAAGTATTTTATAAGCTGCCGTGAAAACCAGAATAGGTGTCTGAACAATGTAGACTAGGAGATAAGTAAAGGTTAATGGAGTTAGCAGAGTAATAAGCCTTAAAATTCTGACATGTCTAAGTAAATGCATAGTTTCCATAGATTCGCTGTGTTTGTTTTTCAAAGTTTTCGGCAGGTAGCAAAAGCTAAACCAAGAAAACAGATAACAAACACATAACCTTGGATGAAAAAATCATTGTATGTTTGAGGCTACTGCTTGAATTAAAAATATGAACATGATCAGTTTAAGTGGTCTGAAGTATTAGTTGATCATAGGGATTTATACAATGGCTTTAAGATTTAAGTCCTCTAATCTGATTCAGATATTACAGAAGAGTATTATTACACTGCCTGCCTCTACTTAGTTCAATGACAGCTGAGCAATTAAAACATCTTAATAAATCTGGTCTGACATCTCTAAGCACAAAATGAACTATGTAGCACTGTCTTCTGTATCAACAGTCACATCTTGATTTTATAGCCACTGAAATCTGCAGGAGCATTGCCATTGGCTTCAGTGGAAACATGATTTTCGGCAGTGGAACACTTGTTGAAGACTTTTCCAACTGATTTCCTGGAAGAATACAAAATTTTCAGGTTCTCCTCAAGACCTTTTTCACATTTCCTCCTGGAAATGGGTCATCAGGGGTCTATACCTCCTTTCTGTAGTTGTCCTGTGCACTGCTCAAAGACTAGAGAACTTCACGCTTTACTGAACCACAAAGATGTCTTCTTCCTATGCAGGTATTTTCCTTGTGCCTGAGGACCTGAATATAGATTCTACCTTCCATGGCAGAGTCATTCTTTGCAAAATGTATTTATACTTACACGGTGCAGTGAAAGGTAAGTAGAGTCAACTGAAAGCATTAACGATGTGGTTAATCCCTCCTGGTGCCTTGGCTCCTGAATATATATTACGTCCCTTTGTAATTTTTGGAATAAGGAAGGAAAAGGGAATTCTTCATCTGGATCGTGACCTGAAATCTGAAAGTCTAGGGAAGCAATATACATTTTAATGTGATAAATGAAAATGGTGGAAAGCTTTATAAAATTGTCAGGACTTTAGCCTGGAGAAAAGGAGGCTGAGGGGAGACCTCATTGCTCTCTACAACTACCTGAAAGGAGGTTGTAGTGAGGTGGGTGTTGGTCTCTTCTCCCAAGTAACAAGTGATAGGACGAGAGGAAATGGCCTCAAGTTGCACCAGGGGAGGTTTAGATTGGACGTGAGGAAAAAATTCTTTACTGAAAGAGTGGTTAAACATTGGAACAGGCTGCCCCGGGAAGTGGTTGAGTCACCATCCCTGGAGGTATTTAAAAGACGGGTAGATGAGGCGCTTAGGGACATGGTTTAGTGGGCATGGTGGTGTTGGGTTGACGGTTGGACTCGATGATCTTAGAGGTCTTTTCCAACCTTAATGATTCTATGATTCTAGGATTCTATGACTTCAGGGTGAGTCTGCACTCTCATCCTTTTGTAGCCAGGAATATCACAGTTCTTTTAATCTTAAACTGAATCCCATAGTTGCACTTCTTTGCCTCCAGATGGCATGACAAGATGAACTCAGCTGTATTTGACACTGCAAAAAATAGACCTTCATCTAAGAACCTGTGACCAGTGATGCGGAATTGGCTTTGTTCAGTCTCTTACTCATTCAGAGATACATAGAGGAAAGGGTTAAAAAGTCAAGAAATCTTTATTCCTCTCTCTTACCGAAATCTTTATTCTTTGCTTGTATGTTCTGCAAAGTCTGTGTAGTGTTGCTTTTGTGCTTATCAGATTGCCTAGCTACATTTTTTTCTTTTTCCTTTCCCCCCTCTTTCGGTGTGCTCCTCATTTCCTCTCAGGCAGCCGCCAAGTATTCACTTCACCTTTCTTTCCCCAAGGAGTTTTGTATGGTCCCTTCGACCCTTGTGTTCCTGTCTTGGAAAAACAGCTGTATAACATGGCTGGCATCCCGAAACAGCATCTCCCCTTTTAAATCTAGCACTTGTACATAACTCTTTTAAGTTGCCTATAGTTGTCTTTATCTTTTTCTCACTACAAAACCTTTCAACTGGCGTAACTGCGTAAAATAATACTGTGGGTATCCCCACTACTTTCTACTGCTAAAAGGAATTTGATGGCCAACTCCTAGTAAGATCAATGAATTAGATATGCCTAAAATAGTACAGGTATATATAAATTTTTATTAATTGGATTTGAAATTGTGTCTCCTTGCTTAATTTAGTAGGACATGGAGAAAAAAATCATACTTATTTCTGAAATGCAAGAATATAGTATTATATACAGAGATCATCCTGAAGGATTGCCAACAAAATTACGTTAGGGTGACAGTTTCAAGGAAAAAGTTAATCCTCTCTACTCCAGACTCCAGAAACCACTCTAGAATGCATTTCAAGCAATCTACCTCTCTCCACTGACTGCTTTGGAAAAACAGACATCTAACTTAGGAGGACTCCTAGACCTACCTGAACAGGTACCTGAAATTGGATGGCACAAATCTAGGTATATTTTGAAAAATAAAAATGTTATTTGGATGATGTGTTGGTTGGTGCTCCATATCCTTCCCCTCCACTTTTGTTTTTGTTTTTTAACATTTGTCAGCAATCCAGCAATGAGTGCTACTTTACAGAGGGGGACCTCTGTGTATCAGAAGAAAAAGCCTTGCTACAAGAGGAAAATTCTTGACGTCACGAAATAGTCTAATTTAAGCTAAGGTAATGTTGCAAACCTTGAGAAGGCAAAACAAGGAAGTAGCTATAGGATTTTACTTTTTATATAGCAAATCCTTTTTTTTCCTGTCCAAAGAACAATTGTGATTAGGAATCTTCAAAAAGAAAGTCTGTTTCCTTTGGCTGCCATGTTCATGACCATAGTCCAAGGGATCTATAGAAAAAGATGCCGGCAACCTGCACACGAATCTGCAAAGAAGGTCAGGGCTGCTTCAGAGCTTCAGTTACAATTGGCTTCAAACATGTGAGATGTATGGGGTGGCTTTTTAAATGACAGAAGTAACTGACCAGAAGAACACATAGTTGGTAATATAGGAAAAAAAATACTTAGCATGGACTGATGCAAAGTCAGTATCCTTTCTGCTAGGAATGTGAGCTACTGGAAAGCTACATTAAGAGTGTGTATTGCTTGAGAGTGTGATGGCCATGGAGAAAATACTGATTAGATTGTTCTCAGAGGCATATAAATACATCAATAATCTCTGTCTTACACTGTAATTTGAGCAGCAGCCTGGCTCCTAGTAAAGTCAGCAGAGTAACGTAGATTTTAAATAAATGTAGCACCATTTAACATTTAAAGTCTAGCTCAAAGCTACCGAAAGAATCCCACTGATGTAAAATCAGCTGGAACAGGCTCAAGTATTTTCAGCATTGCTAGAAGGGAACAAGGGGTTAGTCTCAAAAGTACGAAATCAGATATGCAAAAGAAGTGATCCAAAACACATCAAACACAATCTTAGGCTGCGAAATCTTAGAGCAGCTTGTCCCGGTTCACATTTGTAAGAATCTGATGGCTGACAAGAAACCAATTAGAATAAGAGACTGATGTTTTGAATTTCTGGCTTAACTGTAGCCTTAATTTTGGCATCAGATATGACAGAAGGAAATTGGAAACATTAAAATACAAGACACACCAGGAATACCAGGCTGAGAGCAAGTAATAGCTTGAGACAGGTTTTAAAAGGTAATGGGCAGATCCAGTTTCCACAAAAAATGACCACCACAGAATGTATACCTCAAATTAAAACCAGTATTTTAACAGACATCTCCTCTGCTTAAAAAAAGTTCATTTTGGCCCAGATTTCTGCAGTTGGTGAAATCTTACAGAATGGCACCTATTTAAGTGACTTGATACTTTAGTAATCAAAAATGTCTCCCAAGCAGCTGGAACTGTCAATCTGCGACAATACTTTTGCATCCAGGTGCTTTATTTATTTCCCTCAACAGCATTACCTAAATTTATTGTGAGGCATAACTCACATTTAATTGTGTAAAAGTTACGAGTCTAAAATGATTTAAAACCCTTGGAGAAAAGGATTTGACTAGAATTTGCAGTTGGAAAATAAAATAAAAATGTCTGAAAGCATAAAAGGCATGGCAAATATTGTGAAAACAGGTCATTCAGAAATTCAGAATGCTAATAATGTTTGTTGTGAGACCATATACCTGGTCTAACAGAACAACAACTTTCATTTACAGGAATGATGTGAGAATGTAGGCTGCCAAAGCCAGTTAACTAGTCTCTTATTTTTTTCTTCCCAACTAACTAGCTATTTGGTACAGTGGTTAGCATTACTCAAGTGTTTAGAGGGAGGACACGGGAAGGTTAGGTTTAATTGCCCTGGACACTGTCTAACATAGTCCTCAAGCATTCAGCAATTCAGATACTAAAAGGCCACGCATAGCACAGGAGTAGTACAAGACTGGAGAAGGATACACAGGTGGAAAAGAAGAGAGGAGGGGAAACTCTTTGCCTCAAAATTTCTTAAACAATAAAGTTAACTACGATTATTGCTTTTGTGAATGGAATTAATTGTATTCAGTAGTTTATGGAACACTTCATATACTTAAAATGACCTGCAGGCTCGTATTACCACTACAGACAATGTCCTCAGGTTCAACAAGCAAGCAGCTCCTGGTTCTTCATCTAGGCAACTCTTCCATGCGGTAGACAGCTACATTTAACTCCTCTAGGCACTGCCTGGCTTGCTTTCTCTGCCTCTCATACAGACTTTTGTATAAAACAAGTTCTAGCTTTAGGCTAGAAATATACATGTGTGCTAGGAGTATTTGCCTTTTCCATAAGGTTAAATGGAAGGTAAGCTTTGCCAGGTAAAAGGTTCAAGAACTGGTTTTATAAAGGCAGATGCAAAGATTCATCTTAGCGATGCAGATGGCAGAGTTCCTCTGAAGTCTGCAGCTACAGGAATTTTTATTTCTACTGTTAAAAAAAAAAGATGTAGGTAAAGAATTGCAGGATGGATTGCAGATATAGAAGAACACGTGGATATCAATCTAGCATTAGGGTTAGTATGCATTACTTCATCCACTTCTGACATTTAGGGAACTATTTGCACTTAATTTTGGATTAACTAAAACATTTTCCAAAGAATGAAGCTTGCTATTTCTTTTTATGTATTTTTCTTACATTAGTTATGGCATGGGAAAAGCCCAAAAGGTTTTCTTTGCAGTATTTCTAATTCAATTATGAGCAAGAACCAATTAAAAACTCACAAACGGTTTCCCACGAACTTTTAGACTGAAGTGTTGGATAAATTTAGTTTCTCAATAAAACCTAATTTGATTTCAAAATGTTCTGGCCAAGTTTTTTAGAAATAGATGCCTATAGGTAGGATGCTGTGTCTATATTTAGGCAACACAGAAGAAAGATCTACATTTCAAAAGTTCTGTGCATCTAAGTACCCGCAATAAATCAACATAAGCAGCTGCAGTTCAGCTCCCTTTAGATCAGACAATTCTTTTAAAGATCTACTGCAAAGGCTACATAAATGACTATTTTTGTCTTCCTTATGATCATATAGGTATAAGCTGTTTATAGAATTGGTAGAAATGTATGCAATATGGATTTAAGACCGTAAAGTTTGACACAATTTGTAAAAATCTGGTTTAAAAAATTGTGCAAGTATGATTAGAGCTACTGTAGAAATTTATTGAGCTTTTAAAGGAGAAACTCAGTCATTTTTCAAGGAGATGCCAGTACTCAATCCTGAGGAATTTCTGCCTGCTATCCTACTCCCAATTTATTAAGGCAAACAGAACAGAACATCACTGAGGAAGACATTCAGTCCTACTGAGCTGGTCCTTATCCAAACATGGATCCAAAATAACTACCCAGTGCCTCTGCGTGTGTGTGCGTATGCACACATACAGAAAGAGTGAAACAGAACAGTTAGTCAGGAAAGACCAGCCTGAGGTGTTTTTGTGGAAGGTTCAATTGACAGGAATGTTTGGCCTGATAAGAGAAGGGAGAGTGGGATTGCATGTTTACTTTTTGTTGAAGAACTGGAGATATTAGCCAGGATGGAAATTTACACCTGCACCTAACAGAAGTATTTTTTGGTGAGCAATGGCCTGCGAGGAAAAAAAGAATGGAGGAAAATGTCAGATCAAAAGTTTCACAGTTATACTTATTACCAAAGTTAATTTTTAAAGTTATGAGTTTAAGTTAAATTACTAGTAAATTAACAGATTTTTGCAAAACAGATATTGCAAAGAATAGAATTTGAACACACTGTAATTATGGTTTTGGTCATGAACTTAAAAATAACGCAAATGAACATAAATGGACAAAATGATGTTGGCTGTCAAAGAGGTGTGTTAGGAATAAACTGAATAAGGTTTACAAAACTTTTTAAAATTGCTGAAAACATAGATACCATTTTAAATAGTAAGGTGGATGCATTAATTAAAACAGGTGTGGAAGAAAGATCTCTTGATAACAGTTGCATGCTGGTTCTGTTCAACAACTAGCTGATGAAATGCCTGTAAGAAAGAAAAAAACCTTCTTTTTCATTTTTTCCCATTTTGTATCTTTGGCTGGTATCAGGATAAAATGAGTACTTTGGGTTTTAAGCTAATCTTAACGGTTTAAAGATAAACTTTAAAATGTATCATCCTGTCCCATTACATAAGCTGAATACTTTTCTTATTTACATCGTTTGTTGACAGACAGTTGCCTAAATACTCTGAATACTGAAAATTCTGGAAGCATGGACCTGTCAGATATTATTGTTTCACCATTACAAACATTATGTAAAACTTGGTGTATTTAATAATTATGGTGTTTTTCTGAGTTTTTCAATGGATTCTCCTTGCAAAACTAACAGACCCAGTAGTCAGCTAACGTAAATTTTGCTAAATACTGATATAAACCAGATATCAAGTCTTTTGAAGTTTTATTGTATGGAAGGGGTGTATTTGAAGAAACTAAGCTGTCATATGTCTTGAAACCACATAAAACAGAGAAGAAAGAGAGGGAGTCTTGATCCAAAAGCTGATGAGGGGATTGCATGCACTAGGATCTTCACGCGAGTTGAACTCTTGCTGGATAGACTTGGTAGATAGTCTTGTTTCCATCAATGTATATCCTCTGGTATGCTTTTATCTGGAAAACACAGAGTTAGCTTGACGACACTAGATTGGACAGTGAACAGCCTCACAAGGAAAAACTTGCACGCGCTGAACAAACTCAGACCAGTGAAGAAGCTACATCATCTTAACACACGTCTAAGCCTCTAGAAGTGCCTTTCTATAGGTGACAGAGGGAGCTTAGGAACTAATTAAAACTCAGGTTTGAAAATATGGGTAGGGGGAAAATACAATTTAGGGAGACTACAGAAACTGTTAAAAGAGGAACAAGACTACTTCCCTTTATCTTTCTCCAGTTGTAAGCAATGAAATCTATCACAAATGGACATAGATGGTAAGGCTTCAATCATCTCGGCCTTACCTCAGAAAAACTTATTTAGTCCTCTAAACTGTTATGAGGAATATCTCTGAGTCCACTGGAAACCAAGCAAAACCCAAACTCATGCTGAGGGTGAGAATAAATGAAGTTTTCATTCTTTTTGTCCTTCAACTGTGACATTTACACAAGCATTTCAGTCCCCGAAAGGATAAATCTTAGGCCACAGACAGCAGGGAAGATGCATTCAAATGCTCCTAGCAGACAAATCATTTGATATTTTGTAAAAGGCTAGAATGGGTAAAAACTTTCTTGCAAACCTGCTGTCAATATGTGTACATGTTAGTGAAAACACACAAGCTAGACATGTCAGAAGGAAGATTCTTTGTGGCGCACCTTGCAAAACTGATCTGCCAGTCCAGTGACCCATTGGTAATCACATCCAGAGAAAAATGCTTAGAGGTGCAACGGAAAAAAATATTTCTGGACACCATGGAATTCAAAATTTGAAGTCTATCATATGGTAATCCACAAGATTTCCTCCAAGAAAGAATTCTACTTTGACTATTTAGGATGGTGAAACATTTAATGTTAAAATCAATTATGATTAAATTACCTGATGCTGTTGAACACAGAGCGTACGGTCCTAACTACTACATTTCAGGAATTACCTTGCTCAGAATAAAACCTATGAAGACTGACAGGAGATTGGGCTGCCATATATATATATAAAATAC
This sequence comes from Pygoscelis adeliae, assembly GCF_000699105.1. Classification (NCBI taxonomy): domain Eukaryota; kingdom Metazoa; phylum Chordata; class Aves; order Sphenisciformes; family Spheniscidae; genus Pygoscelis; species Pygoscelis adeliae. The sequence goes on from NW_008825234.1 coordinate 12,389, forward strand.
AGTCACAAAATAAATATGGAAAGTACCTGTATTTTATATATATATAAATTACTATTGTCTGATTAACTGCGCTTAAGCAGTGAAAATAGTTGTTTTATATGCTGAAGGTAACTGCTTATATGCGCAAGATGATGAATTAAACCTGCTCAACACCACAGCAGAAGTACTTCGCCTGTAATCTCTGTACCTTTTATTAAGTATCCCCTTGAGGGAACACCATGGCCCCATAACCCATTTTTTCTCTTCTAGTACAGATACCTACTGATTTGGTCCTACAGACATCTATCCTACCAACCCCCACTAAAAACCGGATGCCAGGCACCTCGTAACTGGTCTACAAACACTTTTAATACTTTGTGCTAGAGGCACCATCTTCTTCAATATCTTCTCTTTCTTCTGGACCTGGGTCAGGCATCCTGTAGCAAGTGGACTTTCTTTCATGGAAAACCTCTCTTACCAGAACATAAGCATCTCTTGGGTGCCTCTGTACATCTCTAGGTTTTTGTTCCTAGACTACTGCAGAAAACCTGCTACATAACTGCCTGTTCCTTACAGATCTCTTTTACTGTTAAAGCCCATAACTAAAACCATTTTTGGAACTGGCATGGGTTGATCCAGCCTGTGTCGAAGGCACGTAGAATCAGGCAGTAGAGTTCTGTAGTGCTTCAAGAAGGTTTGTTTTTGACAACCGATGGCTTTTCTTGCGTTAGGCTAATCCACTGAATCTTCTCTTTCCTGTATTGTATTTAGAGGAAGAAGGGAATTTTCCAGGTATGAGATAAACTTCCCATTTAATATTTCCCCTTCAAAATGTGGCTTGGATTTACTAATTAATCGGTAGTATCCTGCAGAGTCTACAGACTATCATGAACACTTAGATTAGACAACCCTCGTTTTTCCCGAACTAAGCTAAGTCAATCCAAGAAACTGAATTTACATGAACAATAAAAAGATTTTACTGTGCAAGTTCATAAATTCTGACAGTTTCATGGAAGCAGACACTTGAGATGAGTTAAGAAGCTTTAATAATCCTACACAAAGGCAAGTACACTGGCTGAAAAAGCAGCCAACATTCTGGAAATGACTAATGAATTACTACAGCACATTTCTGCTTGTGGATGCTTCAGCTTGTACTGCATAACTGAAGTGCAGCAACAGGGTATAATAAATGCAGGAGTGATTCTTTGTGAATATGTGGCATACCTAGCTTCTGGGTCTATGATATTATTATTAATCCTGTTCACTGAATCTTGATATTAGACGATTCAGTGTTTCCTTACTTAATAAGCAATAGATGCAGTCTATGAAAGATAGGCAAACACAGAATTTGCTTTCTCACCTCAAATTGGCAGATGCTACAACAGTCCTCCTAAAGGCATATATTAACACTCCACTGCAGCTACGTAAGGTTATATATCTCTTTCCAACTGGTTGGAAAATACTTTCTAAAAAAATACCTGCAAGGGGTATGGATGTTTCATAGTTGTATCTGTCTGAAGACAGATCACATACATCTGCCTCGTCCATGAGGCAAAGAATATGAAGGGTTTTCATTGAAAGGTAGTAAACACATTTGACTATAGTTTCAGTCTCTTCTGTCTCACTTTGAGTTTGTTTATCAAAAATGTGTGGCCCAGTCTGAAAGAAATCCAGAAATTGCCAATGAGTAGAGCAGAATGATTTTTGCCAATGAGTGGAGCGGATTTCTGGAATGATCCAGAAACTTTTGCCAGTGAGTGGAGTGGAATGATTTTCTAATGATGGTAAGTCTTCCTCTACACTAGGCTTAACCTTGCCATTCAGATAGTATAACTTAAAGCGAAACAGCACCTGATAGATTAGTAGATCATAACAGCAGATCAACTGCAACTTGGTTGCTGGAAAGATCACACATACTAATTTTCCATCTGATATTCATGGCACTGTTAGAAGAAACAAGGACTTAACAAAATACATTTTCAAGTGGGGAAAAGACGAGACTGAAGAAGCATAATTATCATCTTGGCATTAACTCCATGTAAGAGGCAAATTCAGCATATCCAGCAACGAGAAGGAAACTAAACCGGTTCTCAAAAACTCCAAGTCTCGTTCTCACCTCTGCTCTGATTTCTCACATCAACCTTCCAGGCAATATCTGCATCTGTAAAATGAAGCTGATTTACAAAAATACTCAAAATTAAGTTGAAATGTGAGAATGATAGTGCTATACATTACTACCACATATATCCTACAGAAATACCTTTCCTATCCTACGGTGAATAATTTACTATATTTACTCTGAATTTACTCTATGTTGCTCTTTCCTTAAAGATTAAACATTAAAAAAATCTTAAATGGGAAGAAGCAGGAAGAGTTGTGCAAGCTTACTTGTGAACCAGGCAGAGATTTCTCTATCTTGCTTTCCATCTGTGGAACAAGTTCCTACAGGAACCAAGTGACATCATAAGCCTATATATTTTCTGGGAGGGACTATTCATGCATTTTATTAAACAAACTTTCAGAAGTGCTTAAATTCTTCAAAGATGAGGGCAATATAAGACAAGCTATCAAAGAAGCTGAACTGCTTGACTGTTACAGAGTTGTTTAAAAAAAGGTCTTTGTATGCATAACAAGGACAAAGATTGGGGACCAGACCTAAAGTAGTTACTAAGAAAAACTGCAATGCCTAAAGTGATTTTTAAAACCAAGTAGAAAAGTAATTTCTTCTGCCATACCTGCGAAAAAATATGTGTTTAGTAAAAGTAAAGAACTCCAACTCAGAGATGGTTTAAAGCAAATCTGAGAGCATTTATTATAGAAAGAGACCATAAATTACAATTTAATAGAAATCAGTAATTTTTCAGCATGTCTAGTTTTAAATTGTTTGTAATTTTTTCCTCATGTAAAAAATAAACCCATATAGCAAGACAGAATTGAAACTAGACACAAATTGGAGTACTTTTTATATGGCAACTTGGTCAAAAATAAAACTTCACCATAAATTGACTATCACCTACTGTTTATTTAACAAATAAGTCTAGGGGAAAGTTAAAGTCATTTAATGCATTTAAATTTTGTGTTAGAATAGCCTTGATCAAGATTTTCATTTTAATAAAATATGAAAAGTTAAAATATATTTTTCAGTGTAAATATATTACTGCTTCAACATTTTCTTCTATACAAATTTAGTCGTTACTTATGGCAACATAATTGGCTGGAAAGATGCCAGTTTGTCCTCCTATTCTTCCTTCCCACCAATCAAACTGGGAATCTGTTTTGGTTGTGACTGTGATTTTGTCTCCAGCTTTGAAAGTCAAGTCACCCGGCTGTTGTCCTTCGAATGAATAAAGTGCTGTCACTTCTACTGGACTGCTCCAAGAGTTACCTGAAGTGAAAGAAATTAAATAAAAAGGAAATTACTAAACTGCATGTACAGTAAGTCCTTAAATACAATATTCTTAAATGACAGTAGAAAACAGTGACAAAGACACCAAAATAATTTATCTGAGCATATAAACCACTGACAGAAAACCCCTTCATTTCCACTACATTCTTAGGTAAGTGAAATTTGGATTCTAGCCTACCGCCACAGTCTATTTAATAAACAAAGTAGTACTTTACACAAAATAAAGATCAGCAACTTTTTTTATATGCCTCATGCGGTCAAACAGCGACAGTGGGAACAAAAGCGGTGCATTGAAGAAAGTGCGAGTTGCTTCCTGAAAGATTGCCGAACAGAACAACTTTCAGGTTTTAGTTTCGGTATGTATTCTTTGTGACAGTTTCTTCATAGAAATTACAAAACCTAAAGCAGGGATTTTGGTTTTTTAACAATATTCAGAATATAGGATGGTAAAATACAAAATAACCGCAGCACTTCCCTTCTCTTTCCATAGGGTTTGCAGTGCCTAGGATTTTGGTGTATCTCACACATTGAACAAAACACACAAAAAGTGCTAGCGGAAAGAACGGATTATAGTTTGACATACTGGAAGCGACCTGGCTCGCATAGTGGTATTTTAGACCACATATACAAATAGCTTTTATTCTCTTTCCACCAGGCTCCTACATAACTATTTCAGTCCTTAACTGGGGTTGGAATCGTGTCATGAGTCTTCTGACCTAGAGTTAAAATCACCCAAAGTCTTGGATACCATTATCCAGCCTCCACTCCTGTTGACACTTTTTTAGCCCATATCTCAATGTTTATTACTATTGAACTTTCAATCTATGTGAATATCTTCAATTTGCTAAAAATCACGTTTGCTCTCAATTCCTTTAACTGTCTGAACTATACAAGGTAGTTGCATTTGTTTAATGTTGATTAGAAAACAGTTAAGTTTCTCGCATGAATGCATCTGAAAGTGAAAAATGGAAGGAGCAATGGAAGACTACAAGACTACTCTTACACAAACTATTGAGTATACTGAAATTGGCTCAGTAAAAGTAGGACGAAAAACGAAGGGAAACTAGACACAAATTAAAGCATGAAAAGGTGGAACAGAAGAAGTGCATGTGAGATATTAAAGTGTGGGACTGCATTTGATGCACCACAATCATGCCTCCAATCAGTTTGCTCTGTCATATGAACAAGATTGTTTTGTCTTTCCCTTCCCACTCTTTGCTCCTGTGCATATGTATCTTTCCAAACATGCAGAAACCTCAAAGCACTACAGTTGATTATGCACACTGATTTCTGAGTCCTTGTCCCATTTGCTACCTGCTGTCATTTAAAAGCATTTTCCAGCTTTATTCCCGTCAGCTATTTCATAAAAATTCCTACTTAATTTTCCTTAGCAGCTCTTTCCCATACTATAGTTTCATTTTATTTCTCACAAAGATTCTAATCTCTGTGCTTTACTTCTGTACTTTTGTAGCGTAAAAGATAAAATGCATATTTATTGCCTCCAGATTGCAGCATCCCATGCCTCATATTTATATGGATCATCCTACCAAATAAGTATCTGAAATGAATGTGCTGTTATGAAATCTACCATATATATTATAAGGGGGAGCTATTTCATGTTCTTGTTTCCCAATTTCAGTTTTACATAAAAGGGTTTTAAATAAATTGTTACAGTCAACAAGAAGATTGCTGAATGCATATATTGAAACCACATTTGCAGCTCACACAAGATGGTGCTACAGTGCTACATACAGCACATGATACTGAAATCATTGAGATTTATGAGTATGCACACTGGAATAAAAACAAATTACACTGTGGAAAATCCTTAATTAATGGTATCTGAATACACACAGCACAATTCTACAAACACAGTGGTCAAAACAGAAATATAGACATTTTGGCTGAAGATCAATTAGTGCAGCAGCCAGGATACATATTCAATGCTCTAGCACACATGGGTATGGCATATGCTGGATAACAAACTGCTCTAACCACAATATCCTTTCATTTTTATTCATCTTTACATACTATAATGATTTGAACTTTTTGCTAAGGACTACTGCTATGGATTAAGGACTTGATGAGGTATAAACTAGAGTGAATTTACAGCCTCTTGGGTGCGCTGCTGTACCAGCCCCAGAGTGAATGAAGGAGCGGTAAACTATCTTTAATTACAGCACATTTACCACAGAATGAAAGCATTCTCTAGAAAGTTGCTACAGAACAGATACACTGGCTACATTTATGTTAATCTGTTGAAGAATGCCAGAGCCTTTCTTTGAGACCAACTGGCATAGACTGACCACATACATCCTAGTAAACGCTCACCATCCAGAGAGGAAAGCCACATCCAAACTACCTACTGGTTTCTATACCAGAGTAACTCCTAAACCACATCTATGCATTATCTGGGAAAGTGCTAGGTGAAAATAACGGCAAGGAACTTTCTAACAACACAACCACATAGGTAACTGAGTTATAGTGCTTGGGCCAATGCCTTCACACTGTTTAACTGACTAGTAGATGTAGCCACTAGTTTCACATTCTAATGTGAACCTATAAAATAATTGTAAATGCATAGCCTTATTTGAAAACTGGTTTTTAGAGAAGAACAGGCATTTTACATTATTTTGGGTTCAATTTATTAAGCTTTCAAAAACTAAATCCAAGTTGGAAGACAGAATAGTACAGTCCAGCTGTAGGTCCCAAATTCAATTTAATGGCATAGATGTATAACCCATAGCCACTGAATGTCTGATGCTGAAGAACTTGCAGAAGAATTAGATAAAAATTGCAAAGTGCTGCTTTTGACCATTGACACAGCAATAAAATTGAAGTAAGTTTTACGTGCTTGAGGTTAGTGGTGAGATTGCTAAACATCCACTTTGCAAAATTCATTAATTGTCAGCAGTTAGAGAGCTAGCAGGATCTTTGTGGGTCATGTGTGCACCTAGATCATAGAAACTATAAGTGAACTAACACAGACTGTTACTGCTGGTTTGGGGCTCATCCAAACCATGTTAAGAAGCCTGCAAAAAAGGAGCCCTGTGACTCAATTGTTACTGCAAATGAGCCATCTGACCAAGGGTACTGATGACTGACAGTGTAATCCTATTGTTGATTGTCCATATATTATGCACTTTCTGTTAAATCTCTGCTTTGGTAAATGGGCTGTGGGTCTGGTTCCTTTTGAAGTTGAAAGGCTATAACATTGCTTCTATTGGGATGCAACATACCACATGAAAATGTGATTGTCTAGGTAGATATATTTTTCCTTGAAACTGAATAGTCTCTCTACCTTACTCAAATATTTTGTGCAACCTTTAGAATGCATGGCTACAGTTTTTGCTATTTAAAAATCAATGTGAATGAGCAACACATTCAACATACTAACTTCTACTTTCTCTGTTTTTTTGTAAAGAAGTAGAGAGAAGTGACTGGAACAGCCACACAAAATGTTAAAGTCAGATGAATCTCCAGCATCAGAGATGACAGAAGTTGTACAGTGCTGGCATAACAGCTCCACCAAAAAGTGTCAGCTTACAGAAAAGCTGCAACAGAATTCTCATTGGTTAAATGGAAACCCAGAAAACTAAGCAACCATATGAACCCTGTTTGTGCAGCAGAAATTAGAGAAAACCAACAAACAGACTAAATGATGGAAAACAACTAATGGATCTAGGCAGATGCAAACATCTATGCTTTTAAAAACAAATATATCAAGTATCAGAAAGGTTTATCATCATAGTACAGTGTTCAGAGGCACTGAAAGCCTTGGTTATTACTCGTAGGTTTAGGATGAGAGCTGTAGCTAACATTGAACAGACAGAAATCCTAGTTCTTCACCTGTTATGGGACACTGGACTTCTGTTTGGAAAGGATTAGTACTGAGTTTATAATTAGAGTTCAGGAAAGAATCCAAAGTAGGCTGAAGAACTAGGTTAATTACTGGGTCTTGCAAATCTCTGAGTAAAAAATGAGAGTTGATGCCAGCAACAATGAAGAATTCATAGGAGATTTTAATGGCCACCCTTAGCAAATGGCCTGGACAACATGACCTGCTAAGATACGATTGCGAGTGTGAACAGTGTGTGTGTATACATATATTGATTGTCTGAAGGATGTTTGCTCCAAATTATCATATTAGAGAGGAAGAGTTATCAGGCTGCGACTGGAGATGTTAAAGAGGAAGACAACCATTAGCTTGATTCAACAGCTTTACATGAGCCAGCAACATGCTGCTGCAGCAAAGAAGGCGGAAGGTATCTTGGGCTGCATTAGGCAAAGCACTGCCAGCACGTCAAGGGAGGTGATCCTTCCCTCTACTCAGCACTGGTGAGGCCACACCTGGCGTGCTGGGTCCAGTTCTGAGCTCCTCAGTACAAGAGAGACATGGACATGCTGGAGAGAGTCCAGCAAAGGGCCACAGGGATGATGGAGGGACAGAAGCATCTCTCCTATGAGGATAGGCTGAGAGAGCTGGCGCTCTTCAGTCTAGGGAAGAGAAGGCTCAGGGGTGATCTCATCAATGTCTATAAATACTTGAAGAGAGGGTGGAAAGAGGTTGGAGTCAGGCTCTTTTCAGTGGTGCCCGGTGACAGGACCAGAGGCAATGGGCACAAACTGAAACACAGGAGGTTCCCTCTGAACATCAGGAAACACTTTTTTACTGTGAGGGTGACTGAACACTGGCACAGGTTGCCCAGAGAGGTGGTAGAGTTTCTGTCCTTGGAGGTATTCAGAAGGTGTCTGGACACAGTCCTGGGCAACCGGCTCTCAGTGGCCCTGCGTGAGCAGGGGGGTTGGACCAGATGACCTCTAGAGGTCCTTTCCAACCTCAACCATTCTGTAATTCGGTGAAAAACTTCAAAGAGACTTTTGAAACAAAGTTACCTTTAAGTATAAAAGCAGCATGAAAATCTGTAATGGGGGGTGGGGAGAGAGTCTGGACTGCAAACAGCAGTAATCAAAACCCAAGTTGATACAAATAGAAGTCACCTTGCCAGCACGCTGCCTAAGCCAGAGCAGCCTCCCTGTCAGACACCATGACTAGCCTGCGCTCAGCTAGGGGAGTGACAGCATGCACCTACTAGGGACTCACATCTCTGTGCGTATGCGACCTTGTGGTGGGGCTTTCTTGCCAACATATGGATCAGTGGGTTGTTGGGAGCTGCACGAGCACACATAGAGCTGGAGTACTCACATCTCCGACAAGAGGTTTGTGCAAGTAGGAGAACCTGCACTGCCAAAATAGACTGTGTGTGCTCATAACCCATACTGCCTGTGAGAGGGGATGTGCATGAATGTGAAGCTTTGTACATACAACACTTGATATGCACGCATGCCTGTAAGTACAACTGAAACTTTGGAGGTTGTGTTTAGAAACTTCAGGTGTTTATTAACATTTTGTAGCTGTCTAATATTGTGGTGTATTTGCTGTAATGTATTGATCCTGAATGTATACTTCACAGATTACCAGTGAATTATCTGTCATTAGTGAATTAATAAAGCGCTTTGATCCTGATTTTGGTTTAAGCTATAGGAACTGAGCAGTCTTTCCCTGTGACAGTTCTTGCAAAAGTGTCAAGATTAGGGTTCAGGCTGAATGGCTCATGGCCATTGCTGGGCTTTAACTAATAATTATAATGAAAGAACTTATTTAACTGCTGGTCTAGTAAGGAGGGCAAGTATGTGTTGTGATGATAAAGCTAGGCCAAGAGCAGGAATTCAAATATGTAATAAAAAGCTAAGCTCACTAGCAGTCCCAAGAGAAACTAGGATGGCTGTTCTTTTTGCAAAACCAAATCAGTTTAGCCTAGGACTGATAGAGTGACTGGGCTACTGTTAGGGTTAAGACTAGGATCAGAGATTAATAAAGTAAGGGGCTGAAGAGAAAGATTCATTGGTGGACAAGCAATATCGGGAATGAGATGAGGCATTCAACGGCAAGAGTAAATATCTTACAGATATTTCTGGATTTGCTGTGCTCATCAACCGATACAGCTAGGTCTGGAAACTTTCAGTGTCTCTTTTTGAGATACCATTGGATCCTTGCAGGACAGGTGAAGGATAGAATAAGAGCAACAAATGATTTATGGTTCATTCTGAGGTGGATAGGAGTTCCTGCATTACAGTCAAAGTCAGCTTTAAGGGTGGGACTAGAATTTGGGTACGGAATCCAGTTAGCAACAGTTATTCAGCTTCTACACTACTTGTAATAGGGGTTTGAACAGGTCCAGTTTTTACAGTTATTGCTGCTCCTCCTCCTTCATATTTTCAGACTTGAGGCTTATTGAGCTATATTTTGGGTAGGATTTGGGTGGGAACTGCAAGCACTAAAGAGATACATTTTCTGCTGGATCCAGTACACTGTGCATTAGAATGTGGAAGGCAAAGGGTGGGCAAAGGAAATAGCATGTAGTAAATTCTGAAGGCATCAGGGTCACTACTAACGACAGGGATAGCTTCTGAATTAGTGCTAGGGCTCAGGATAGTAGGAACTAGAGACCTAAAATTTTGACTTGAGGAATGCAGCAGCATCAGGGTATGACGATGCCTAAATGCAGGCAGAGAAATGGCTAAGTTTAACTTTGAAGTAGTAGGTGAACCACTAAGTTCAATCTGTAATACTCACAAGAATGGGATAAAAGCTGGATCTGGCAGGGAGTGCTTTTGGTTCTGTTTGAGCTCAAAGATACTTAACCTGGGAGTCAGTGGAGGAATGTAAAGGAGAATGATATGGGCAAAATGATAGGGCAGGAAATTAACTTCGAAGCAAGAACTGAATCAAGATGAGAGCAAAGGAATATTTAATTTGCAAAGGTCAGAGAGAAGGATGTTGCAACAATTGAATCATAATAGGACAAAAGCCTGGACTAAAGTGGAGACAGAAAGAAAAGGCTGCATCTTTGAAATGGCATTCATAGAACAATATGAGTCCTATAGCGACATATTGCTCAGAAAGAGAGAACTAAAGAAATTCAACTTGAAGATCACACACGCTCTGCAGTGGTCAGCAACAGAGCACTGTTTCAGATTCTATTTGATCATTTTTAGCTTGAATTCATAATTTGTTAACAAAGGAGTACCAGAGCAAGGCAGGAAGAGATGGAGCTGGAATAAAGGTAGTTTATGATAAAGGTAGTTTATGATGAAGGTAGTTATGAGGTATCTGCAGAAAATGTTATCTAGCAAATGAAAAGGGACAAAGGATAACTAGCTGGGAAATCTTAACAGAAAAATGGAGGGCTTCTGAGTGACACACTGGAAATACAGATGTAAAGGCAATTACAGACATAGCCTAGGAATGGAATTCAGGGAGCACAAGTATTATAAAAGAAAACAGAATATGACAATTAATCTATCAGGTTAAGACAAGATGGAATGCACTTTCTAATACATGGTTATAAAGAAGTCACCAGAGACTTGGAAGTACCAGTTACATTTACATCAGGGAATGGAGCAGTACCAAGGCCAACTGCCAGTCTGGCCCTGTCCCTGCTATTAAACTCCATGTCTCCAAATGAGAGTAGCTTCATTCATACTGACTACTGGGGACAGTCTCTGGCACATGCTAACTTCCAAACTACTAAGGAATCATTTGACAGCCCGCTACCTTTCCCAGATCAAAATCATACCAGGAACCTGCTAACAATAAATGGAATAAATGATAAAGTTTCAGTGCCCAAGCACATGCCCTTGCAATGTTTAATTTATCAGCATAGGTAGAGCCGACGGCTTGAACTGGGTGCAAGAGAAACTGCTTTAAAGAGGGTCGAGAATAGTACTGAAGAACTCCAAACAACAAGATGAAAGAAGATTAGATAACAGCAATATGATCAACTATGGGCTTTATAAGATGAAAGAGGATGAGATGCTGCCACTGGGAAGAGATATTGCTGGATGAGATTAAGAGTGTAATGGTCAAAAAGAAGCGACAAGATAGGATGGATACCTGGGGCAAACGGAGACGGAGGGGACAAAACAATGAGAATCTTCTGCATCTGTGAAAGCTATAAAGTTCAGAGGAGATATGAGCTGAGGACGAGTAGACCCATCAGATCTGCATCAGTGATATAGATATCACTGAAAGATACCCAGTGTGGACTGGTAAGAGGGGACAGACACTAGCTAGGACCTGAAGAATAATCTAGTAATGCAAGACCTCCATATAGATGAGATCAGGAGCACATAACTAAATAAAGCACACCGTGAGACTTAGGTTGGAGTCTGGTGTATCGCCAGACGTTAAACCACCTTTTTGGCCACCCCTCTTTTTGCTCCCATTAGTCATCTGGGGAGGCTATTTCAAAGCCCTACTCCCCCAGTTGGTAAGAAAGCTTTCTTAATGTCCAGCTTCAAGTAATTGACTACTAGTTTACATCTATTTTTTTGTTTGTTGACATTGGCCTTTGGCTGAAACCCTTATTTCTTGGCATTTACCTTCCTTATGCTTTTATAGTCAAAAACCATTTCTTAAACCTTCAGACTGTTACACTAAAAATAACTTAGCTACTCCGTCTCAGTGACTCCTTGCTCCATTCATTGTACTTACTTTTCTCCACATCTATTCAATTTTACCTAATTTTTCTTGAAAATGAGTAAACAGAATATTACCATAAGGTAAGAGGCCTGTAGGTAACTGACTTCTCACACTCTACCATTAAGCACAGAGCTGTTTAAATAGAAGGGTGACAGAACTGAAGGAACAGAGAACTCATTTTGTGGAGATCATGGATTTATTTCTGAATGTGAAAATAAAAAAAAATATTTGGGATGAATCAGCAGAGGAGACTCTCTCTTCATCAAAAGATCTGTTCTGACAAAGTCATGAATGAAGAAATCAGCAAAGAAAAAATGGAAGGGGAAGGAGAGTAGAGAACACTGGAGGAACTGGAAGCCACAGAAAGCTAAGGTACACGAACGAGAGAAGTATTAGTGACGTAGCGGAGTCGCTCTTTTAGCTGAAGGCTGAGCTGAACCAAGGCTGCAGAATAAATGATAAAGCTAGACAACACAGAGCTAAGGGGTCAAATGCATTTAGAAGAATGCTAATGAACTTACAAAAACTAACAATGAAGATTAAGAGAAATCAAAATAAAGGGGATGTGTACATAATTTAAAGAAACTTAAATATAGAGAGCTATAGATTTTGAATATGAATGGATGTATTCCAAATCCCAGAACTCTAAACCTAGAGGCATATTAGAAATTCAACATAATACAATATTGAACACAGATGTTACTCATTAGTTTGACAATCATTAATCCAGCAAAAAATCATCGGTTCTATTAGCAGGTTTTGAAAGAAGAGAAGTCTCTGTATACAATAAAGGAACCTAGCAAACAGAAGACTAGAGGGATACAAAGTTAGGAGGGAAAAGAAAGATGTCTTTATGATTAGTGCCTTTATCTGTTCCCTGACCATAAGAAATACCAGCACATGCAGCTATTTCAAAGAGACTAAGGAAATGAGCCTAAAACTGACCTGTTGATACTAATTTAGAAAACAGTTAAGATCAGCGTTAATCAGGTTGAAGTCAAAGCACTAATTGTGTGCTGGACCCACAATATGGAGAGAGAAATTGGACAGTGTGTTGTCTAATATAATGCTAATTCTTCAGCTCTCTTTTCTCCAAAGAATTATGAAGCTGAAACTAATAATAGTCTCAGTGATACAGCACCTTTTTCAAGAACATGAGGCAAATCCGACGTCTTGATTATATATGATAAGTCATACTGGGGAGTATCTACCTTTTACTACATCTAAACTTACCCTCTTGGTTTCCATTATATTTTACTTCTACTTCTGAACTATTATGTTAAACAACAGCTGTGAAAATAACTTATGAACATAAAGTTATGCCCTACAGAGATTTGATTTCTTAGGTGAATTGTGTCAGGGATAGTCAAAGAAGCATTGGAAGGGAACCTACAGGGACTGTGTGGAAGAAAGATGTAAGGTTTAGTGCTGGATTTTTGAGGAAACCACTAATTATTCGTACATGCCAATTTCCTGCAAGCTGTTCAGTCCTCTGATTTTAAGTATCTCATGCCTTACATCACTACTACATTTTGTAATTGCTTTTAAGTAAGAGTTTTAAAACAAGAATGAATACTAGTTTTAAATTCAAGATATGTGAAATAACAGTGGTTTTGATCATATAATATTAGATCAATAATTCTAATGAGTCACACTCTAGTGAGTGAGTTAGAACAAAGAAACAATTGCAGACACACTTCGATGATATTCTGAAAGACAATCTTAGAAATAGTTTAGTTGTTTGAAAGCATGCATGTATGCACCTAAACTTGCCTCCTTAGAAACAAAACAATGGAAACTATTTCATTTATGTTATGATAATAGTCAAAAATGCACAGAATACTTCTGAAAACACTGAAAAAGATACTCTAGCATGTAAGGAAATAAGGCTACAGAAGTACATAATTGTATGTTTATTACTAGCTACATGCACATACAACAAAAAAATCCTGTTACAACTGATTTTTCCACTCAAGAGTTTAGAAAGCAATCAAAATGATGAAAATTGCAACAGAAAACAGTATTCTCTTATTGATATAGAAAATATATGGCTTGCAATTGATGTGACTACCAGTTTGAATATTTCCTCAAATTTAAAAACCTCTTGCATATATTATATAATTCCTTTATTAAAAAGGACTGGCTCATTTACCTGCTAGAATGTAGAGAAAGAAAAAATATTTCCAGTGATGTTATAAAATATTGAAACAACATTGCCTCAAAATATCGACTTTATGAGCACATGCAATAATAAAACCATGACAGATATAGTATCTTGTTCCATGTGACTTTTGGAAAATTGGCATTTTGGAGATTAAGACCTCATTAGGTGTAGTTCACCGGATACTTACACTTCGTAATGTTTTACAGATGTAGAAGTTTAATGCAACTAATAGTCCATGCTTTGATGGTAACTAAATTCTGAGGCTTTACTATTCATAAGCAGTTCCTAACAAATTTTGTTTAGGTAATGTGAACTTTGGCTCAAAGCTGGGGCTCAGACCCACAGAGGCGATGTTGAGTTCATGTTCACATCCGGGTTGTACAAAAGTTAAGTCAGATTACTGAATTACCTAAATTACAATGTCATGATAAGCAGAAACAAAATACCTTATAATGTTAAGATTCGCTTACTGGGCACTTATTGGGCAACATCTGTTCTCAGTTCTCATTCACTATGCCTGGTGATAGGCCTAAAACAGCAGCATCTTTGGAAAGCGACAACTGGTCTGTGTTTAAAGACTTAAGATTGAGGTGAAGTAAGGAAAGTAAGAGATGGGAGGAAAGGAAGTGCCATATGAGTTATTGCACAGAGAAAAAGAGGGTAGTAAACTAAAAGATGTCATGGCATTCTTCTCTCAAGACGAAACATCAGCCGGTGGAGGGTAAAGCAAAGGCAGTAAAGCAGAAGCATATTGTAGTATGTTACACACTGGGGCTCTCCGAAGAAATTAACTTTTCAGGTCCTGTACGGCAACAAAATATTACATATGCTAATGCCTGCTTAGGAAAAAAGAGTCTCCATGCAACTCTCATTCAGAAAGAAAAATAGTAGCCCAACTGTATACTAGAAATCATGACAATAATTTCAGTTCTTGAATCACACCAGTATACAGATCAGTTCCTTTTTTCAACCTAATGTGCTTCATCTTCCATATTCTTAGATTACACCTCTCAGCCTTCAACCTAAGAAGAAAGGGTTTTATCTCAGATTCTAGAGCAGAACAGACATATACCTACTTAAATATTTAATTTTAGTTGTTTCTGGACAAATTACAAACCAAGTGTTTGTTCAATCTTGCAAGTGAAATCTCAAATGTCCTATCCCCGTTAAACTACTAATTTCCTTAATGGCCTTTTTTATTTTGTTTTTTAAATGTAGACTCACCTCAGAAAACTCTCAGCATACACAAAACAACCACCTCAGATCTCACTGAACAGATGTTTGGGAAGGCCTAAATATGCACAGTAGATTTGACATTTTATATCTACAGGTACTAATCTGCTATAATCAGATATAAGCATAAATCTTTCTGTACAGATACTTGAAGTATGTCATATGCCACCATTGATCCAATTAATCTCCAATAATGCTCATCTGATCAAAGGTCAGGAGACACGATATTCAGCAAATCACCCTCAGAACAAATAATCTCTTGCTTTAGCTGTTGTTTTGCCACTAACTATAGCTTGTTTTGGGTAAGTAAACAAAACCACTTGTCTTTCTCTACTTTCTGAAAAAAAGCTTCTTAAGATTCTCAAAGTATTTAAATTCAACACTGAAATCTGAAAACAATTCCTTCTTCATAACTAAGAAAATGAGGATGGACTTTTTTGGGGTAACTGAGCTTCACTGACACTGCAGTAAAACAGTACCCTTTAAATGCCCACACAAATGCCTATTTGTGCTATTGGTTACACAAACCTTCTCTGAAGAGAAAGGGCAGGCACCAGTTGCTTTGCTCTATTCTACAATCACTTACAGGCAAAGAAGCGTCCTATACCCAGAAGACCTGATGTCTGTTTCGTTATAGCAGCTATAGATTTAAGGCAATTTCAAAACGTTTGAGGTACCTTGGATAATATAATAGAATCATAGAATAGTTTGTGTTGGAAGGGACCTCTAAAGGTCATCTAGTCCAACCCCCCTGCCATGGGCAGGGACATCTTCAACTAGACCAGGTTGCTCAGAGCCCCGTCCAACCTGACCTTGAATGTTTCCAGGGATGGGGCATCCACCACCTCTCTGGGCAACCTGTGCCAGTGCCTCACCACCCTCAGCGTAAAAAATTTCTTCCTTATATCTAATCTAAAAAAACCTCCCTTTAGTTTAAAGCCATTGCCCCTTGTCCTGTCACAACAGGCCCTGCTAAAAAGTCTGCTGCCATCTTTTTTATATATCAAGGAAGGCCTGTATCATTGCAGGAACTACACTCTTTAATACCTCTCAGTACTAAAGGTACACACCAGTCCTGGAAAGGAGTGCAAAACCAAATGTTAAGCCATCTTCCACTTCCATGGGAACTGCCTCTGCAAACCCTATTTTCTAAATTAGTTGCAGAGCTAGACGTTATGTATTACTTCAAGTAGGTACTTTGTTCAGGTTTCCAGTGTTACAAAGCCCTCCAGTTGATTTCCAGAATAACTTAATAACTATGTTCTCCATTAACAAAGAAATGGTGGCTGGAAAAAACTATTCCATGTTTAATATTTGTTGTTAAAGACAGCACAAAGCAAAGTTAGCCACAGACGTTCCGAACAAGGTACGCTACCCTCAATTTTGCTCCAGAGCCTCAACAGATAAGAAATTCATCATCAGCTGCAAATCTGTATGCATGGAATGGAGGTATTATACAGACTTTTATAACAGACTCACAAAACCCAGAAAAAGGTTCAAGTATTTTTGACCTCTTCCACATAAGCTGGAAATGGACCATTTCAAAGCAGCTTCCATGTCACCAACTTGTGTCACTACTGAACAGTGTCACGTCTAGCAAACAAAACTGATGGTTTCATTGGTGGTTGAAACAGACCTGACTATATTTAAAGTTTAAGTTACTGTGCAAATTAAGCTCATTCAGTATGAAACATATTTCACTGTTTTTGAGTTTCTGGCCTACTAGGGAACATGCTGGCTCATCATCTTCATCTGCTGATGGAATGCTTTCTATCTTTGTTTCGGCACACTCAGCTTTTGCATTAAAGAAGTGCCTTTTTTGTCAAGCATCTGTGGATGTATTTCATATTTAGGATATAAAAAAACCCACCTCCTGCTTGCAAGAGTCAATTCTGTAACAGTACTTTCGCTGATTACTTTTTCAATTTTTCTGCCTTTTCAAAAAAACATTTAAATTTTCATTCAAACTGAAATGGTCAAATAAACTATATCAATGTCAAGGGCTTTATTATGTTCAAGACTACATTAATGCACCAGTCATGCAATGACAAGTGATGCAAATGAAAAACAATTGCTCACCACCAACCGACTGATGCCCAGCCTGTCCCCAGGCAGCAGCCCCCAAACTGATTTTTGCAGTGCTGAAATCATACTACAAAAGCTGAGATGCAATGCTAAGCATAACCTTCATATTCTGAAAAGCACAGTACAGTAACAAGAACTGAGCACTGTTTTATTCAGGTCAAACTGATGATTTAGGAATGATTTGAAAATCTTTTATTATATATACATTATACAAGCTTTTCCATGTTTCCTCTACACATACTGAGCTAACATCTCAACCTGAGCACACTGTCTCTGCATTTTGCTTCTCAAATCTCTGTACTGTCAGATTCAATAGTTCTGCTAATGTGTTATTGGCACATGAGCTAGTTCACTTGATATAAGGCTTAGCTTTTACCCCAGTCTGGAAAACAACCTACAGCCTCAAACCCCTCACCCCCCAAAAAACCCCCACAAACAAGCAAAGAACCCCCCCCAAACCAAATTAGTAAACCCAACTTAATTCTATAGAGTTTCTGCCAGCTTCTAGGGTAATGTTTTGTGAAATACTGATTGAAAATTTTTTTCAGCCTTGCATGGAGAAAAACTTCTCTGCACTGGCTATAAAAAATGGTTAAAAATAATAAAATTATATGAGACAAAGAGGTATCTCATATGGAAACATACAAAATAATATTATTGTACAAGGCCTTATTTGAAGTAGTGTTGACAATCCTCATCGCCAATGTTTTAAAACTGGATGAGGAACAGGATGACCAGGAACAGAAAGCCTGTTTTCAAGGGGAAACGAAAATGAGCTTCACAGAATAAAACTCAGACGAAAGATGTTACTGCTACTGGACAAAGGAATAAGACAGAAAAGTATTTTAGCTAAAGAACAGGAAAGCATGAGACAAAACTGATTTAATCTTGCTAAGAATAAATTTAGATGAAAAGCAGAAAAAAGTTTCAAGTCATTAAGAAAGAAAGATTCAGAGACTGCTTTCTGTAAAAAAAAGCTGGTATCTCCTAAGTATTTTAATACAAGTCCACCACTTTCATGATAACATATTTATATTATGTGAACATCTGCAACATATAGAAAACTTGTTAACTTTACTTGGGTTAAGGGGCTCAGGGCTGTTGAAATTCACGCTAGGATTTGTTCTTGCCACAATTACTTATTCTCATTGTTGTTATGTTACTCTACCACCAGTACAGCCATTATTAACTCTACCTATACCATGGGCTACATGAGCTTATAACTTCAAAAGGTATTCAACAGATGTTCCCTTCCTCTGCCAAATGGTGACCCAAGCAATTGTACTTCTGCTTACAGTATCCCATGGCACAATCCTGTATCATTTGATCACAGTGTAAACTGGTAGGAGAAAGGTAGATACCCCTACTTCATCACAAAACAACTTCAGTAAGAGCTAGAAACAGCACAGACCCATGAACTAGAGCCTAAACTGATCAGTGCAAACTCTGCAGCTCGCACCATCCACCCTCATGAGGATGAAGCATCTTGGACTGCCCCCATCACCCAACCTGTGCTCACATTATGCTTCTCAGGCTAGCACAGCCAACCTTTGCTGAATACTCATTACATCAGCCTGTCCAAAAAGTACACAGTTATTATAAAGTTCATGAAATGAAACAGCAAACACTTCTGCAATTTTCACTTAAAATTTAAGAACAGTGTTGACAGTATTCCTCATACTTTTATGAACATGATGCAATGCTACGTATGCTTTTAGGTCAAGTGAAATATTGGATGTGTAGATGCTCCTTCAAAAGAAAAAGCTTATGGTAACTACATTTGTGAAAAAAAAATCCCTTAGATCAAGTATGAGGAAATTCTGGCTTGCAGATGGGATTCAGCCACTAACTCAAATTTGTCCAATATGCAACAAACATGAAGGCAGATTTTTCCCCCAACAGTACCTCCAAACATTCTCTGCTGCCTTATACCCAGCTGCACCACTAATCTCGTATTCTTCCTCATCCTTCTGCAGTAGTTGACAAATGGCAGAGCTGGTGGAATGAGTAGGGAAGAGACAGTCTGAACCTTACGGCAGTGACCAATACATGAAATTGCGTCTCAGAGCAAGATTTTCCTTTCTATTTTTCCTTACAGAAGAGTTTTCTATTTTCTTATTTTTTCTCTTCTTTTGACTCCTTCCTTGCTAAATAGCAAAGGATCTGCTAAGAACACAAACGTGCACCTGAGAGGAAAGGGGGAAGAGGGGTACAAGTCTCACAGTGTATGCACAAATTAATACTACCTTACTTCCTTTTCACAACAGTAGAGGTTGTTTCCAGTTGAGCTTCTTAAAGAAACAAACAACTGGAAGAAGAGTATGTGAAGGTTGCCTAATATGGCAATAAAATTGTTAATGAGAAAGAGAAACCCAATGGAATATAACCAGAGAAGCCTCAATTAAATCCTTGCCAGACCTCCCCATCAACAAGAAAGAAGTTTCTTGAAACTATCTTTTTGTAAAAGTAAGAAGCATTATTATACCACTTGAAGAACAGTTATTTGTCATACTAATTTAGTTTATATTAGTGTTTGCCTTATTGATTTATTTCCGTGAGGCCTCCTATTTCTTATTCAGGAACCGACAGTTTTTCCACAAAATGGGAATGACCTTCTTGGTTCATCAGCAATATCCAGCTGGCTGATCTGCACGATGTAACACTGAACTAGCACAGTCAAGGTAGATGCAGGACCCCAGGTCCCTCCATGACAGAGAACATGTCACTTTTGGGGGAACCATGGAACTTAATTTTACTGGTCATCGAAAAATATATTTAAAGTGGTTGTTCCATCAGGGTAAAAACTAATTAATTTCCAAAGAAAGGAAAGTATTATCAGAGTCTTCCCTTAGCACTTACTATAAAGTAGATGTTCAGTATCCTTCCAGGACCAGATATGCAGCATTTCCTCCCATCTCCTTCCTGCCTCTCAGCAGAAATAAGAGGAGTGGTGGGGACTGCATGGAAGACAGGATGTTCTCAAACATGCAGTTTTCAGATGTAGTGAAGTTTCTTGTCCCTGCTGTCAAGATGGATCTGTAAAGCTTCACCCTACCATTACTGCAAAATGATCTCCATGTCTTAGATCAGCGTTAGCTTTCATCTCAAATCAATCAAGCACAGGGCATTTTGCCGCCGTCTGGATAGGAATCCTGTATATCTATCACTTCCTTGAGGTACTTAAAAGTACTGTTTGGCTTCTATTAGTATTAATGAAGCAGAAGCTCCCATACTCCCAAAGGCTTTCTAGAGAAATAGATAGGAAAGCAATTTAAACTTGCCTTTGTCCTACTACTTGAACAATACAGAAAGAAAGTACTATCTAATACAGTACACAGCTTTGAAACAACTTTTTAAGCATATATTTCATAAATATGCTAAAACATTAAGCTGCATGCTTTACAAGGGCCTCAGACAAAAGACTTAAACCTATACCATTTAACATTTGTATGTTCACATGAACAATTTCACATTTTAACTGCTGTGAATCAGTATTATCACCTTAATGGTGCTTTACACTTAAAAAATAAGTGTAGATTGCACTGAGATTTTCCGATGAGTTAGCTCTAATTTCCTAATTTTTATTCCGAGCCATTAAAAAATGCCAAGAAAAAATATTGTTCCCCATGCCAGTATATCTGGTTCATATTTAGCATAACAGCTCTCTGCCAATGCATGCACACATCAGAAAGACCCCAATTTCATCCTAGCACGTCTGACCTCAATCTCTCTGTGCCTTGTTGTATTTTGAGTTAGCTGATTATATGCAGTAAGTTATTTGTTTCAGCATGACCACTGAACTCCTGCATGCTACATATTTTCCTTTCAGCTTGCCACAACATAAGCCATAAGCAGCTTGATTATCTGACTTACTACATTCACAATAGTTATAGTACGATCCTAGTAAAAGTGAATCAGGGATAAAAATAGTCTCAAAAATAATTTCCTGGGATTTCCTGGGTTTGGTTAGTATTAAGAAAGAGCTCATAATAGCAAGAAAATTAATACTGTGGGGGACCACCAGATGGATGTTTTATTTTTCTGGTAACTAAATATAAACATGTCACAAGCCTTGCCACGAAAAACACAAAAATAGACCAAGCTCTTAAACCCAACCAAACAAAAAAGGTACTTTAGTTACTTTCGAGGGTGTTAAAAGTCTTCATGTTTACTAAATTGGTAGACAATGTCATGAAGGATTGATAGATACATCACGTATCTCACTTTGTAAAAATTTTCTAAAACAAGTTTCTATTAGTCACACTGAACTGTCGTATTGATTTTACCGTTTATAATCTGCTAGCATTCCTCCTCAAATTATTGTATAGAAGGAACAGATTACTGCACAGCTTGATGAGGGTTCTTGCTTATGTGAAATAGTTCTACTTGATCCTACAGCAAATCTCTGCCTTTCTTGCAAAAGGAGTAATTCATGAACTGAAGAATGAAAAGTGGCTTTTTTCCCCAGTTCCAAATACACAGCACACATCCACAGCACCTAAAGGAATATGCACATATCTGATTTTATCTGAGTTTATTTTAATTATTTTATCCAGTTTTCAGTTAATTATTGAAATCAGTATCTTTTATTCACCGTAAAAAATGTCTACTCCACTTCCCCAAGAAGACACACAATGGGACAACATTAACCAGTTAACTTCCTTATCTACAAGGAGTAACAGCACAGAAATATCACAGGAAAATACGGGAAATTGAACTGAAAGAACGGCTTCCTTTATCAGCACTCCATCAGATGGAACAGATTATTCTATTTACCTCCGAGTTCTCATACCCCCATTAATAAATAGACTTTTAAAAGTGTACAGTCTAATGCCTATGAAAATGACTCAGGGGCAACTTTTTTGAAATATCATCCAGTCTCAGTGACAGAAATAAATCATGTTTCCATGGATGATTTCATTTCCAGTTCAAAAGCAAAATGCATTTTTCTCCTCATTGTGAACCATGGTGTCTTCCTCCATCCTTAAAAACAACAGGTTTTGGATTCCTTCTCCCTTCCAGGTCTATGCACATAGCATGGTACAAAAACAAATTTATAATCTTAATTAAAAATTAAAAGCTTTTGATTCATTTTTACTACAATTCAAGTTGGCAAATGAATCTGCAGAATGATGACACCATTTTAAATCATCTTGATCCAGAACAGACAGAAAGAAGCAAAAATTGCAATACTGCAAAAATTGCAATATTGACAAAGCATTGCATATGCTTTCTGACAACATGGGAAAAGCAAAAATTCAGATTATTACACTGGGAAAAAGTTAAGTCTGAGACCACAGAGATACCTGAATTTTATTGGCTCCAAAACTGATGAAATACTTTTACTTTACTATTGTGGTGTTTAGTCTTAATTACAATAAAAATGCCCAAGTCAAAAGTCGCTTATCAAGAGGAGATTTGGGCACACTTACATTTCTCTTATAGTGTAGTTGTCAGAGTTTTTTTGTCAGTGGGTATTTCTAAATGTGGAACTGCAGAGGTGATATAAATAGCTGTATGTTACGTTTCCAGTTAAATTTGAGTTGTTCCAAAATAGTACTAGTTGTGTTAAAACTAAGTTAAGAGAAGCATACCAGAAAAATAAAGTGATTGCTTCAACACACATTTAGCAAAACAAGCCTATTTTAAAGTTGCAAGCACATAGAGTGATGTTCTCTTTCAGCAGCTCTAACTGAAAATTCCATTGTTTCACTACACTGTGTTTAAACAAGCTCAGCAGTACACATAATTGGAGGTACTAATTAATGCAGAGACAGCTAGAATGGTGTCCATGTTCCAGGTTATATTTTGTCTTTTCCCTGAATTTGATCAATACTGTCCTACAGGGTAGTAGCTCTAAAAATAACAAGATCATAAGTCACATGGAAACTGAACTGCAGAACAGGCATGCAAGTAAAATAATGAAACAGGAGGTGAAGTCACAAGTAAAAATTATGCTATTGCCCTCAGAGAGCTGCAAAACAGATTTTTTTTTTTTTAAAGCTTTTTACCTCAGAAGCAGTCTATGAATTCTTAGTCCATATAATTGCGTTGGCTTAGTTAACACGTATGTTTTTAACTTGCCGCAGAAAAACCCGTAATGTACTAACAAAAAGAAATTCATATACAGACCCTCAAGTTTCCTTGACAAAATACATTTCAGGAGGCATGAAAATCTGGCTTGGAATTCTCACAGCGAACAGATTTTCATAGATCTACTGAACCATCTGGCATTCATAGATCACTGAAAGAAACATTGAGATCACCTCCGAAATTATAGAAAATTGGGCCAGACCTGATTCCTGGAGAACTGTAACCATGAAAAGCAGAATCTCCGAGAGGGATTTAGTTAACACAAACTGAGTTTACCACAATCTCATGGTACCACCTGATCAGAAAGGGTTGATATTGTCTCAACCGTTTTAACATAGAGTAGCAATATGTAAGAAGGTTAAAATAAATAAATAATTAAAAAAGTAAGGACTGGAGTTTAGTCCAAATTCATTATGGCTTTTAGGAGCCCAAATCTTATTGATCTCAGTGAGCTCACATCTCAGAATTTGCTATTTGTAGCACTATTTAAAATCTGAGAGGAAAGAGAAAATGACTTATGACAAAGAGCTCAATCTGTTTAGTAATCAAAGGAAAGATCAAGGAAGATCAAAAGGTGATTTGATTACAGCACAAGTGTCTCAAAGGGAACAAGAGGGGAACAAAAAAACTCTCTGGCTAGGAAAGGCTTCTCTAATATAGTGAAGAAAGCCACAACAAACATCACTGTCTAAAAGCTGCAGACAAATTCATATGGAAGGCATGAATTTTTAATAATGAGGTTGACAAATCACTCAAACCATCATTGAAGGAAGGAGGTTTTTTTTAGCTTCTTAAAAATGGTGACAAATTTCTCATCTGCCTCCGCGTCTTCATCAAGTGCTTGATATAGCACTTCTTTCAGAATGTAAGAATACAAATGTATGCCTCATGGGGCAGTAACTATCTGTTAATATTTTCATATTATTTTCAAAGTGAAAAGTTTCTGCTGAAAAAACTAGTTACAATTCTTATTTTGATTTTTTTCAAAGTTCTACTGTAATCAAGTTTGGGTATGATGATTTTAAGCACAATAGTCTTAAGGGTTCAATGTCTGCAGATAGATAATTTATTCCGTTTGAAAATCAAGAGAATAGGGCACACATTTTCCCCAAGATAAAATTAAATTTAAAAATATATAGTTCAAGTACTTGTGGAAGGTAAGAAAGCCAGCTCAGAGAAATCTCAAAAACCCCTTGAACACTTAGGCACAAATTCTTCTGAGTTTCTTAAGCAAATCATATGACTGCTTAAAAGATGCGAAGACCATCATTACTTTCTCCTAATTATGACAAAATACTTATACTGTTATAAAGAGAAGTGCTTCTGTGTTTACAATGAGCATTTTGTCTTACAGTATTGTAGACACAGACCCACACTCTTGTTCATAAACATTCCTGAAAGGGAACATATTACTGAGCAGAGACAGAATGAAACACTAAGCTAGTATACATTTTCAAGGCCAGAGAACTCAAGCCCATGATGATTTTTGATAACTGTGAATGAACAGTGAAAGAAGAGTGTTTGGAAGGAAAACATTTTTTGTGTTTTCATTCCCATTCCGGCCTCAAGTCTGTTTCCTGACTGTTTCAGTGTCTTGGCAATTTTAAGTGATTCTTTTCCAAACACGTGAACCAGTCCTTTTCTGATTAGCTGAACTGAAGAAAAAGTGAAGAAAAAGAAAAAAAAATCTGACTTCTGATTCTGAACTAATTGTCTGTTAATGACAGTTCTCACCAATGTTCACTTTATCCCAGCTCCTGCTTCTACTAGCAGATAGCTACTCCTGCTGCTACCAGTTCAGTTGGGAAACGACATCACTGCAACATTTTCAGAATTGTGCAGTATTCAGCAACCTGTTAGGAGGATAGACAGGTAAGTCAAGTAACCATTTATCTACAGTTTTGGTTACTTGCTCCTCCATCGCAGAACCCCAAATAGAAATAACTAGAAATCACAACACCAATAAAAAACTAATACCTAGGATTAGATATTCTAGTGTGACAAACTATCAACAAC
This sequence comes from Pygoscelis adeliae, assembly GCF_000699105.1. Lineage (NCBI taxonomy): Eukaryota > Metazoa > Chordata > Aves > Sphenisciformes > Spheniscidae > Pygoscelis > Pygoscelis adeliae. The sequence continues at coordinate 37,910 of NW_008825234.1, forward strand.
CTAATGATCTAAAAAATTGTCCTAATAAAATAAACTTCTCCTCAGCCTACAATGCCCAAGTAGTCCACTAAAGAACCACAGGTCATTTATATTACGGATGTCGTACAGAACTCTGTACGAAACCTTCTATCCAGATAAAGTACAGCTAGATTGTGGCAACAAAGCTTGGAAGGAGCAGTCTGCCCTTTTATTAGATTGTACAACATAGAGGGGACAAGTAGAAAAATGAAGCTGCAAATCTCTAATTCTAGTAAGGCATGAACTTTCATACTCATAAGCAAATCTAATTTCTTTATCTGAACTGTCTCCAGAAAAATCTCTACTACTGTAGAAACTTCATACTTCACTGAATTACAATATCAGCTATGAGGTGGGTTTTTTTCCAGAATTGTAAAAGGTCTCCGCAAATTATTATTTTTTTAAAAAATAACATTTGTGGTATTTCCAAGTTTCTGGAAACATTTTAAAGCATTACTGAACCTCATTTTACAACTAAATGCATTACCTTAAGTATTATTCAGTTATATGAAAACAATCTATGTGCATCTGAGTTCAGGTATCACATTATCAGTTTAGAAAAACATGTTTTTCATTTAACACTCTTCTTGCATTTGAAACAGGTTATATTACATTACCTATCTAGAAAATTCAGCTCTACATAAAATAATTAAAAATGTTTCATCCACAAGTCTAGCTCTTTTTCCACCTAATGAGAAGAATTAATGTTTCAACCTTTATACTACTTTTGTAACTGTTGCAAAACCAAAACCTCATAACACAATGCCAACCTCCCCCCTCCCTGCCCAAAAGCAAGTCCTTACTACTGGCAACTCAGACAAGCTTGTTGCTCAATATCAAACCCTACCTCTGCACCAACCATTATACCTAAAATGTAGCTTTCTAAAGATTAGTTTCATGCACTCTTCTATAAGTTAGCTAATAACTTTTTTTTAAAAACTAGAAAGATGCAAAAAAGGTTGAACATTTTTTTCAGATCACTGTAGAACATCCGTTGCAGCAACTAATCCTGCAATAAAGATTGGCTAGTACGAGCTATAGCTGCTAGGCAGCTCTGCTGAAATCACCTGGACTATAAACAGGCAGGAAGAGATTATTGACAGGAGGTATGGCCTTAAGGCTCCTTCTATTCCATCACCCAGCATTAACACACCCTTTGTTACTGATGTGAAAGGGACTGCAACTCTTTTCCAGCCTCCCATCAACATGCATGTGTGCTACGGTATTGAGGCACTCAGGGGAACTGACTTCAACCTTGGTTTTTCCCTGTGACAAGAATAATTCTTTAGCCTTTAGAAACATACAGTACTTCTGTGGATTCAGAGAGCATTTGAACTGTTACCTACGGAGATATAGCCTGCAACAGAAGACAAAATATACCATGCCAAGCTTGTAAGGTAAACAAAAATTTACCATGAGACAACATTTCTTTCAGAAAGTGTAATTTACACAACATCCTACTGCCTCTTGCCCTCTTCAAAGATAAGCTTGTGTATTTCTAGAAACTGTTAGGAATCTTCAGTAGTAGACTGATTGAGTCTACATTTTGACCTCAAAGAATCTTGAAAACCATCAACAGATGTCTCTGGAAGATTTCTACCTTGTCACTTGCACCTGAATGGAAGAACACTCCCTTTAATATAGCAAATGCGTGCATGTTTTTTTCTATTGCTTTAGAAACCTCTTCTCAGTTGGTCAGGATTTTTTTTTTTTTAAGACTGGGAAAGTTTAGTTTTAATGACCAGACGACCAATTTTTCTTTCTTTTTGGATGACAGCTGCTGAGTACAGTTCACTAGAGTCATAATTCTTTTCCTGGTACAAGTCCTACAGCACAATAGCAAATTTTGACTCTCAGGAAGTCTCTGATTTGCAGAAGTCACATCAACAGCTCAGCTTGTTGGTCCCTTCGACACCCCCTCCCCAACAGTATGTGTGGAGAGAAGATATGAAGGAGAATGTAAAGACAATGACACATATAATTTATCTTAATTTTTAGTGAAAACCTCTACTTACATGAACCAAGAAATGAAAAATACAATCATGATTTTGGCCTTCAGACAACAGAATTTAAATACTGTGTTAAATCAGAGTACTCTGCCTGAAATAGACTTTTTACTGTGATGTACTATCAAACTTTATTTTAGTTCCATTTTCAAAAGCAAAAAAGAGATCTTTTGTTTCATTTTATTTTCAAGTGGTGCACACAATATGTGAAAATGTGCATACATATGCACATATATATGTGTAATATAGAATGCCTTGGTCTTGGTTTTGATCCTAGCAGAGACCACTAAAACATTTATCAAATGGACAATATATTTCATGGGAGAAATAATTTATTTCACTGACTTTGAAACAGCTAACAGTCTTTTACCTGTGAAAGATGAGACTCCTGGTGGGAGAGAACACCATAGCAGCCAAATGAACATAACCTCTTGATAATAAAGTTTTTCCTAACAGATCACAAGTTTCCAGATGATGGGCCCCACAGTTCAAGAGTTACATTGCAAATACTACAGAGTAAGATTCTCCCATTAGAGCTGAGACTGCTTTAAGCTTAAGGGAATCAGAATAGAACAACAAACAAGTAGTTCTTTTTAGTATAATGCAGAGTTATCTCAACTCAATACAAAAACCTCAAGGAGTATAACTGCAATGGAAATCTGTGTTTATGCCAGCATAATCAGATAGGACCTATGGAAGCACTTTTTAATTAAAACAGGAGTTATAGTATCTTGCGTAAGGACTTGGGGCACAAGCTTGTTATATCAGCTTTCTTTTTCACTTCAATTAGTAAAATGTAACGTAAAACAGTTTTACTACTTTCAGTGCATTTTTCAAACTCACTGAATAAAGCAAAAGAACTTTTGACGTTCAGAAAAAGAACATCGTTGTTGGAATGTAAAGCCAGGGAATAAGATTCACATTTTTCACATGAAATATTTTCAGGAGAGCATCCAACACCTGAATCTCATTTTAACACATGGACAATAAAGAAAAAAACGTATGGCCAAATATTGTTAGATGTCTTCCAAAGTACTTTTAGGACTTCTCGGATTCCACACTGCATTAATAAAGTATGTGTAAGCTTAGTACTTACCCACAGAGGCATAATCATTTGGAAGTTCAGGATAAAGCTTGTTTGTATTCTTTTTAGCTGAAAGAGAAAATTAAGTAGCAAGTTACATGATATACTAACATATATTGTTATATTTTATATACTGCTTCTCTGATACATGTTCAATAGTTATAAAATGATTGCAGTTATCCAAGGAGCAGTACAGAAGAAAGAAATAAGGACTTTGCCTTATATCTTTGTCCAGAAAGAAATCAAGTTAACAACAGGAGCTGCACAGTAAAGCCTCACTTTCAATGAGAGCACTTTGGTAGACAAACTGTTATGGAGCTAAAACTCTGCCTCCTCTGCTCTACTGTAAGACCTATTAAAAGATAATGACAACCTAAAAGAGAAATTTTAGTTTTTCTAGAAACCAGAAGTTTCTACAAGTAGGACTAGCAGTTTCTAGTAGGACTGTTCTTTTTACTAAGAAGTTTTGTTGTACCGTGGGGCTTCTACGTATCCAATAAACATGAATGCTTCCTTTGAACTATTACATGCTTCTGTAACTATACAAACACTACTTCTATAGCAACTCTGTCAGAAAGAAAAGGTTTGTTAATATAAAACAAACAAACAAACAAAACCTTTACCCTTTATCGCTCATGGCACTATCCCAACATGCTTTCAGCATCTGCCCAAGGAAGAGTATTAACAAAATATTTTTATAGAGACAGCTACTACGATAATAATTGTATAACATTCATTAGCTTTAATGCTCTAATTTTATATAGAGAATAAATTAATCATTACCAAAATGTTTTCTAACCTGGTGGTGTTGGCCTAACAGTGGGTTTAGGTGGCTCTGGTCTTGACAGAGGTCTAGCAGGTGGGTCATTTACCTGAAATGCACAAATTTTTTAAAAAAATTGCATCATACCTGGAAGTGGATTGTAACTTCAGAGCCTAGAGGTATGTCAAGTTACACTGAAAAAAAAATCACTCTTTCTCCACTGAAATTGTATGAACTCAAGAAGTACCCTAAAGAACCAGTGACATACACATGACTGTAAAGTAATTCAACATGGATTTAACAAAGATGAAAGTAAATGATTGTCTATCAGTAACATCAACAAGAAAACATCTTCTACAGTTCTCAGTATTGTATTGCAAATGTGATTGTTTGAATGGAAGACAGAAAAAGTAGAAAAATGAAGAGTATCCACATCAAACCTGGTATGCTCACTATTTACAGATTAACTTGATTAGGAATAGGTGAACAAACTTTTCTAATCATCCCCTCAGATTTGATTATGCACTATTATAAGAACAAGGTTATATTTTGTTATTCTGGAGGACGCAGAGCAAAACCAGCAACATTCTTGTCCAGAAGAGCCTACCAGGGCAATACCTGAACGAATGTGTTACTCACGCGCAGTATCTGCAATGCGTTACACGTTTAAGCATCCAACAGAGAACTTAAGAATGCCATATGAACATCAACATCAACACCAACGTCACCGCTGACTAGAAACAGTTCAGGAACAGAAAAAGCCTATGTGAAAAACAGATATCCAAACCCTTCTTTGTTCCCTTACAGCTTTTCCTGGATTATTTTTTTGCTCTTCATTTTCATATACTTCAGTGAAGGATGCTAGAGTTTCATAAAGATCTTCTGCTTGAGCAGGAAAAGGCACATCACCAAGCAAGATGGCACTAGCCCGAATATCCTGTCCATAAAACCTTATAAAAAAGAAAAGATGCCAGGTATTTGATCACCATTACATTTCAATGTCTAGATGAATCCATCTTGTGCAAATGTCCCTTCTCCCCAGCCCCACATTTCTCCTACTGATCATCTATTGAGAAATGACAGAACTAGTTCAATGCTGTAAATTTTGAACGAAAACTAATTGCAGCAAATTTGAATACCTACCTACCACCTTATTTCAAAATGTTCTTCACCAGTAATATTTTGTTCCTGGTCATGCAGAATGCATCAGCTAGACCATTTGAAAGCCAATCACACAGCAAGCTGAAGAAACATACACCACGTTTGCAAAACATTGTAATAGATTCCTTAATGATGTAGTAAAACTCCTTAATGGAAGCACTGGAACCTCAATTCTATGAATGGAGATAGCTGAAAGTTACCGACGTGCTGTCATTAAAATCAGCATTAGTCTTTGCTGATATTAGCAGAATCAAAGTTTTCATAAACACAGAACATGCAAGTGCAAGACACTCAGTGGTTCCTTGGATTTTAAGCTTAATAGGCTGCACAAAGGAAGCAGCATTTCATAAGTTGTGTATTTTCTCAAATTCAGTGATGCTCTAAACCAGATTTTTTTGTTTTCAAGTGGTCTAAAAGAATATTTCTCATTATGAAGTAAATACCTCAATAGCTATCTTCTACAATATTGTACTGTTTTTACATGGCGAGGTTTTGGTAAGGGGTGGCGCCGCAGGGGTGGCTTCTGTGAGAAGATGCCAGAAGCTATCCAATGTCAGAGAGAGTTAGTTCCAGTCAGCTCCAAGACAGACCCACCACTGGCCAAAGCTGAGCCCATATTTAAGAAAGGGTAAAAAAAGCTGCACAACAACAACTGGGAAAGGTGAGTGAGAATATGGGAAACAACTCTGCAGAACCCAAAGTCAGTGAAGAAGGAGGAGGAGGTGGTGCTTCAGGTGGCAAAGCAGAGATTCCCCTGCAGCCCGTGGTGAAGACCATGGTGAGGCAGGCTGTCCCCCTGCAGCCCATGGAAGTTAACAGTGGAGCAGATATCCACCTGCAGCCCATGGAGGACACCACACTAGAGCAGGTGGAGGTGCCCTGAAGGAGGCTGTGACCCCGTGGAGAGCCCACACTGGAGCAGGATCCTGGCAGGACCCATGGAAAGAAGCCTACAATGGAGCAGGTTTGCTGGCAGGACTTGTGACCCTGTGGGAGACCCACACTGGAGCAGTCTGTTCCTGAAGGACTGCACCCTGTGGAAGGGACCCACGCTGGAGCAGTTCTTAAAGAACTGCAGCCTGTGGGAAGGACCCACGTTGAAGAAGTTCGTGTAGGACTGTCTCCCATGAGAGGGACCCCACGCTGGAGGAGGGAGGAGAGTGAGGAGGAAGGAGTGGCAGAGACAAAGCTTTATGAACTGACCACAATCCCCATGCCCATCCCCTGTACCACTCAGGTGGAGGAGGTAGAGAAGTTGGGAGTGAAGTTGAGTGTGTAAAGATGGGAGGGGTTGGGGGAAGGTGTTTTTTAGATTTGTTCTTATTTCTCATTATCCTACCCTCTTATTAACTGGCAATAAATTAAATTAATTTTCCCAAGCCGAGTCTGTTTTGCCCCTGACAGTAATTGGTAAGCGATCTCCCTGTCCTTATCTCGACCCATGAGCTTTTCATCGTATTTTTTCTCCCCCCGTTCTGTTGAGGAGGGGGAGTGAGAGTGGCATCTGATGGCTAGCCAAGGTCAACCCACTACAGATATATAATCTCTAAACATTCAGCATCTTCTCAATACCCATTGCATGATGTCTAAATTGAAGACATCCTTGCTCTACAAGAAACTCTAAACTCAGCACAGTATGTTCTCACAACAAACTCTTTTTCCAAATTGAATGTGTCCTAGTTCATTTTGTCACTAGGCCTTCACTGAATCATCTAGATTTGAAGAGAACTTACTTGCGATTTGTTTCTTTCCTTTCAATTAAACAGGTTCCTTCCAGAGATACACCTGCAAACAGTCCTCGAGATTTGCAGTATGTATAGACAGCAGCAGAGCTTCTCAGGGCAACATCCCCTTCTAAGTTTCTAGAAGGAAGAAAGCTTTGGTTGATATTCTTCAATATGGCTTTGCAACGTGAACAGCAATTGTCTTTTTATTTTAATCCTATCAAAAGCCAGCAAGAGTTTCACTTCTCTCTGTTCTTACAAACTCTGTTGAATATATTCAGCTGGGTCAGACTTGAAATCAGTTTTCAGTTCTTATTTCAGACAGGACCCACTACAAAGTAATTAATTTGTTTGGTGAGGTTTCCTCTGAAGCACAGACCAATGTTCATCTGAATGCTCCATTTGAGATGACCGCTTGCATTCAGCAGTCCAAAAATGATTAGCCCATGTTTTAATCATGTTTTAAAACAATCTGATTATGTTTGTGGTGACTTGGAACTCTATCCAATATATCCAAATCTTCCTTGATTCTATGGGGCCCAAAACAGCACAAAATATTTCAATTAAGGACTTACCAGACCTCAATAGAACTGGAAGATTACAATGTTTGTCCTAAACAGGACCACAGAATATTTGAAGATATATTTGAAGATTTGAAGATACCTCAGGTAGTGAGCCAGTCCAACCTCCTGCTCAAAGTGGGTACAATATCAAATTGAGATCAGGTTGCTCTGGACTTTGTCTAGCCAGTTTTTGAAGACTTCCAAGGAGACAGATTCCACAGACAGTCTGAGCAACCTGTGTCAATGCTCGATTATACTAATGTTGAATTTTTTTTTCTCATATCCAGTCAGAATCTTCCTTGTTTCAATTTATGACTACCATCTCTCACTATCATGCCATGCACCTCAGTAAAGAGTTGGAGTCTGTCTTCTTAGTAATCTCCTGTTGGGAATGTAGCCTCTTAGAAGACCTCAGGGTCAACTCTCCTCCAGGCTAAATATGCCGAGCTCCCCCAGCCTCATAGTTCATGTGCTCCATGTCCCCAGCCATCTTGGTAGCCCTTTGCTGGATGCACTCAAGTTCATAAACATTCTCCTTGTACTGCAGGGCCAAAACCAGACACAATATTCTAGGCACAGTCTGTGAAGTGCCAAGTAAAGGAGAACAATCACTTCCCTTATCTACTGGTTACAGCTCTGTTAATGCAGCTCCCTACACTGTTCGCTGCCTTTGCTGTCAGGATGCACTGCTGACTCAGCCTACTGTCTACCAGGATCCCAGCACGTTCTCAACAGGGCAGCTGCCCAGCCTGGCAGGCCCTGCCTACATCACTGCAGAAGGTTCGTCCAACCAAGGGTGCAGAACTTAGCATTTGTCCTCATTTAATTTCATGAGGTTTCCTGTTGAATCTTTCCTCTACACTCTCTAGGTCCATCACTCTGAATGGCAGCCCTACTCTGAACTGTATTGGCTGCACCCCTTGATTTGGTGTCATCCACAAATTTGAAAAGCATATTTTACATCTGCTCCTTCAGGTCACTGATAAAAATATCAAGCAGGAGAGGTCCCTGAAGAGTCTCCTGAGGAATTCCACAGGAACCTGGCCTCTGAGTACAACATGAATCATTTACCACTATCATTCAAGCCTGATGATCTGGTTTTTCACCTATTCGCTAGTGTGCCCCACCCCGACACCTAGGCCACTACATCGCAGCTTGGACACAGGGATGTTGCAGGACAGCGTACTGAACACCTTGCAAGGCAGATGACATCCACTGCCCTCCCCTGATCCATAGATCTATCTCATCTGTGGAACAGGTATCATCTTATCCTTTTATTTTTTCAGAAAAGATGACAAAACGTCAGTAAAAACATAAAACCAAAGGTGTAAGGAGGCGTATGTCCCATGAGAAGAGTCTGAGGCAACTGGGCTTGGTTAGCCTGGAGAAGAGAAGACTTAAGGGAGACCTAACAGCAGCCTTCAAGTATCTATGAAGAGGCTATCAAGAATATGAAGCCAGGCTCTTTATAGCAGTGCATGGTGGAAGGACAAGAAGCTATGGACATAAATTGAACCAAAAAATGTTTTGATTTGATATAAAGAAAAACTTTTCACAATGAGGGCAGCTGAGCAGCAGAGCAGATTGCCCAGAGAGCCTGCACTGCCCCCATCTTTGGAGGTTTTCAAGACCCAACTGGAATAAAGGCCTGAGCAACCTGATCTGAAGTCATAACAGACCTTGCTTTGAGCAGGAGATTGGACTAGAGATCTCCTAAGGTCCCTTCCAAATTAAATTATTCTGTGATTATATCATCTCATCCTTCAAAGCAAGCTGGCTTAACCACTTAGGGTTTAAAAGTAATTATTTGGTGTATTTTTTATTTACTGTCAGGCAGATCTGTGGTAACAGAAAGCACAGGCCCATAGGTCAATGAAAATAATAGTTCAGTCAGGCACAGTAGTACCTGTGCTCTTTATTGAGCCTAGCCAAGCAGTCTCCTGCAAAAAGAGAATAAGCCTCAGAACACTTTCCTTCTGCCAATAAATGCCTTTATCAGGAAGAAAAAAAAAAGGAAAAAAAAAAAAGCAACAAGTGACTGAAAAGGTATAACACTACAAGAATGGTATGGTCCAGTCAATATATAGGTTGCACAGGTTGTTTTGTAGTATATCAAAAAAAGTCATGTGAATGTTTATGTATAGCTTTAAAAACTACCTTCCATATTTAATTCTACCCCATATTTAAGTCTACCCCACATTAGGAAAGCATTTTACTCACCTCCCCAGAGGCCCGATTGCCACAGTAAGATTTCCTCCAAGTGTAAGATTCCCTCCTTTGGCAAAAGCTTCTACTGCTCTTTCATGATTCAATATTATCACTAAGTCTGAAACCTATAAAATATCAAATAAAAATACTATACTTTTTAAGAAGAAAGTTAGAAGGGCATGGGAGAAGAATCTTATGTTTTGCAGGAAAACAGGTGGGAGCACTGAAGATATTCCCTATCCCAAATGAAAACTAGCTCCAGATTTATCAGGATTTTACTTCAAGAGAGAACCTCTCGTTCTCTCAGAGAATTACTTTCTTTCTTGCAAAGGATTCTTTTGAAACAGTTTTCATAATAAAGTTGATACTTTTTCTGCAAGATATTTAGAAACTAAAAGTCCTTTCACTTACATTTTTAAACAAATTTGACTGATTTTTTTCAAGTGCAGATATGGTCAGTATGTGATAGACAATAGCTGTAACAGAAATGCTATTTTAATTCAAAATTTCCTAATTAACAAATTTTCTACACCTTCTGCAAACAATTATGAAGGCATTTTCAGATGTGAAGAGAGATCAAATTAAGAAAATAATTTTGATCCTTCCATAATTGAATTAGTAACAGTAAGACAGAACTTAGTAAACAAAAATTACTTATTTGTCTGTCCAAAGAATAAACAACAATAAAGATACAGGTTTTCCCATTATTGACAAAATTTTATTTTCTTGATTGAAAATTAGGGGGTTAATAAATATTTAAGTGTGTGTATATATATGAATTAATATTTTTTTTTAAGACTTGAATATATGAGATGTAGCCAATTTCTTCAAGAAACTATTAAACCAAATAACTGGAGAGCTAACAAAGTATTTTTGAAAGATTCAAATGCAAAATGAAAGAAAATCACTATTTTTAAAAGACTTTATTTGCCTGGATAGTGAAACAAAATGCACATATCAAATGATTTCTACTACTATTTAAGTTGATGCCTATTGCCATCAGTATTGTAAAACTGTAACTCTCTTTCATTTAACAAATTCCAATAGAAGTCTCCTACAACTCTTTTCCTAAACTATGATGCATTTTAAAGAAGGAAAAAGTCTTTCAAACATAAGCATGATCCTATAAAGATCACTCTAACTTACCTGAAAGCTCACTAAACACACTACATGTATTAAAAAAAAATATACTGCAGCAGTACCAGCCTGTTCAACAGAGTAGATTACACTTTTGTAGCTTACTGTGATGGATTATTTTTTAAACAGATGTGCCCAAGGACTACTGTGCCTGATCTTTCATCTGATGGACTTGACTGAAAGCCAGGTTCAGAAAAAAACTTCCAACTTACCCCAAATTCCAAACAGTGACAGCAGGGAATACAAAAGGAAATACCAGATTATTTGCAAAACAAGGTTGGCCCAGAAGTATTACACACAGCGTAAGAGAGGCCTTTGTTATTAGCCCCCTGGTAACCTCCTCCCCATCCCAAACAAAAGATGGCTGACATGAGTAGTTTCTGAATCATCCAGGGATGGAGAGAGAATGTCATTCAGGATGCTGCTACCTCCTCTTACCCATTAAGAGGATGAATCCACAGCTAAAGCTAAATGAATCCACAGTGAGAAAACCTTCAAGGAAAGCATTTAGATGAATTTTAAAATCAGTCTTTAACTTGAGGTACCAAGTTGCTTCACTGAAAAACATGCAAATACTATGACTTCTGAAGTCTGTGATTTCCTTCTTGTTGTTTAAAACCACCCATAAGTACCACTACAACTATGTCAACTATAATGTCTCCTACAGGAATAAAATTCAATCAATTTCTCCAAGGTTTAAATTTATCTATGACTAAAAGAATGCTGAAATTGGACTCTGGGCTCCTAAGCCACTTAGGTATTTCCAAACAGCATCTCTTCTCCAGAAGAAGTAAGAAAGATTGTGTTATAATAATGCCAGTAAGGAAACAGTATTTTGTAAGCTGACTAAAATTTCAAATGAAGGGCACAATATTGCTCAGAAAAAACACCCTCTCGGAAATAGATTCTGTATTGAAATTATTTGATTAAGTATCAATAGTAAATGGTTACATTATCTAAAATATCAGATGGAGATGATTAAAGAAAAAGTTTCATAGATTAATCAAAGCAGCTGAAGAGTCTGTTTCATTGTCATAAAAGCAAAAAAAACGTTAAACCCCAAACCCTAGGGCTCAAACTCAATGTTTTGTAATGCATTCAGATTCTGTAGTCATGAAAACCAAAGAAAAATCCTTACAAAAAATTAGTAATTTTGTATTCACAGCATCCTTTAAAAAGTGCACAGTAATAATGCCTGAGATCACACAGTGAACAATGAGGATACAATAAAACATTGATCCGTTGCTCCTTATGTGAGTGCTGGCTGACTGGCTGTCAGGACAGGGATAGCTGGCTAGTTGTAGGAGACCCACTGGGGGCTGCTGCGTACCACCCAGATCAGCTACGCATGTATTCTTCTGAAGAGCAGAATACCCATAGCAAGAGATCTTGTTGGCAGCATACTGTTACTTTGATTTTTTTGGGGAATTGTTAGAACAGAAGCTAAACAGAAAGAAAAGAGGACAAGACTGGAGGCTAGGGTGGGAAAGAGGAGGAAATATGGAAACAAACAAGGCTGAAGGAGCTGTGAGGAAGAAGAGGTGGGAAGCAGAGGCAGCGAGCTGTCAGGGCTCAGATCAACAGGATTTCTCTGAACACTTTGAGAGTCCCTCACTCAACCATTTCTGCAGACTGGAAACTGACTCATTTTCTGTAGCATTCCTTCAGAGGAGGCACGGTCAGTTTTGGTACTCCCAAACTGAAGGGTGAAGTCTGTAATCACAAGTTTGAGTGGGGAATGTGTGAAGTACAGTAGCATTAGCAAGGCTCCATTTTACTCCACCTTCAATTCCTTTCACTGTTTCTTGCCAGATGAGAGTCCTTGTACTCTTTAAAAAAAGCATTTGATACAGTATTAAGTATAGGATACTTTTAATTAACTCCAATTGGCTTATATGTGAACACTGACTGGAAGTTTTCCAGAAGGGAAAAATTCAGTCTGCGAGAAGTGAGAAATCAAGGAAATAGCTGTTATGCCACTTCTTTTCCTTTAAATCTCTCCAAGCAATTAGACTGATCAAAACCCCACATTTTGTTTGTCTTGTATAAATGGATTTATGATAGCTTTTTTACACAGAAAAATAGATTCTACTATCTCACCAGCATTTAGATCTTTGTCAATGCATTTTAATTTCTTGCAAAAAAAAGTTACCAACAAATTATTTCAAATGTGAAATTATACCTCAATTCCAATTTCAAATCCACCACCAAGGCCAGCAATTCCTATTGCAGAAGGAGCAGACCAGGCTGTCATGCAAAACAAGACAAATTTACAGAAGTTTTAACACGTTACAAGAAATACTAATTTTATTATTAGAGTTCAAAAATGCTAACAAGTTCTCTATTTAAAACTATGTTCACAGCCACCAGAATGCAATCACATAACTATACTGGTTTATCCCACTGGTAGGAATGCAAGAAATACAAACCCTCATTTAAACAAATCTTTGTTACAAATCATTTATCATACAGCTGCCCATGACTGGACATAATTCATTATTCTAATAAACGTTAAACTATAGGCCTTTATATTTCAGACTTTTCTACAAAGATACTGAAAGCATTATTTAAATCTGGTCCAATGTAGGCACAAAATTTTGAAGACAGTTTCCGAACCAAACATTGTCACCTGCTGGCTTGACTCCTTACACATCTCGTGTTTTATGCTATGAAAAGAAATAATGAAGAAAAAAAATTTTTTTTTCTTTCTAATTCTCCCATGAAGTAGAAAAGGAAAACATCCACTTACTTCCATTAGGAAGACGAGCTAATACAATTCCACTTCCGCCTCGAGCAGTCACCAAAAATCCAGCTTTGATAACAGACAAAACTGCAAGGCCTTTGGCTTTAGCTATTACATGGGCTGAAACAGCAAAATCATTTATTCAAGATCTTGTAAGAGTAGTTCAAAGAGAAGGGAAAATCAAACTCTACATTTAGCAATTTTGAACACATAAGAGTGAAATAATTGAAGCAAAAGCTTAAAGAAAACCGCAGTAAAGCTGAACTGATAATTACACCTCCACTCCATAGTCAACCACAAAGCTAGTCATAGGTTACATCAGCCTGCGCTGATCTCTACGCTGCCACAACTGCTTCACCTGTGCCGGTTAGCTCATACAGAACCAGTTTGCTTATTGCCACAAACATTGTGCGTGAGTACCCTCAGCAAGATAAAGAAGCAGTAAATAGTTGACATCCATGTCTCTACAGATTTTTGGAGGAGAGGAGTCTGAATTTAAATCACAGCAACACACAGCAGCGTAATCAGCTTATATCATTAGATAGTGTTTGTGGCAAATAAAGTGTCATCATCCTGCAAGTCTTATTACAGGCCTTCTGGAACATAATAGTTATAAATTCAAAGCCACAACCAGCAACACCAGATGAAGGAAGACACTAGGAGAAACACAGAATAACAATTGCAAAAATAAAGAGGACAGCAGCAAATAAGAGTGCTTAATCAGTATCAAAGGAGAAATGTACCCTGATCTCTTTCCTTCAACTTATTTTCACCTAGCTAATTCTGATAAACACAAATATTCAAGAACTGGAGCTGCTATTCCAGGTCCTCCCTTAAGAACAGAAATTCACAGGGTGAGCATGAGACAGTCCATCCACCCCAGAGAGAAGCCTTCCTGTGCAGATACCCTGTGGTTGTAAACATGCAAAAGATCCCTCCCAGTAAGTAATGTCTGCCTAGAATACAGCAAACTGAACCCCTTTACCTCCAAAATATTTTCACAGAAGTTATGGCACCCTAGATCTTCATTCCTCCCTAAGTTATGGTCAGTGAAAACAGAGGGAATTGGTAAAGAGAGCAGGATTTCAAACCAGGGGAGCACTGGAGGTTTAAGCTGAATCAAAATATTTACTCACGAGGGATGATTTTATCAGGTCCATTTCTGGAAGTTATTTCTGTGAATTCTCGTAATATTTTAGCTGCCTTTTTAGCTTCTGACTTCAAGTTGGAAGGTATAGGGTTATTCACTGTAAAATATGAAAGAAATAAGAAATGATGTCTATGATCAGTTCAGGATAGCTCATATAAATATAAATCAGTGTAATTTGTATGGGAAAAGTGATTCTTTACAAATTAAGAGTAAACCAAACAAACCAGGAAACAGCAAATATAAGAAATGACCTTCTGCATCAGACCGACATTTTGTCTCTGATGGTAGTAACAGAAGACTCCACTTAGGAAGAGCACACGAGCCCAGTTCTGTTCCGCAATCTGTTCCCCTTGTAATTCCTCAGAATCCACACTCATAAGAGCAAGGATGTTGGAGATACATCCTCAGTTGTTCCTGTCACTATTTATTTATGGGCTTGTTGCATATGAATTTGTCTAATACCTTTTCAAACCTGCTGATACTCTGCAGCAGCAGTTCACTACCTGCTACTTAAAGAAATACTTCATCTATTTTAAATTAATCTACTAGTTACAGTGAATGCCTGCTAGTTCAAATCTCATGAATTCTGGTGAACAACTACTGCATCCAACTTATCCACTACTTTCATGTTTTTATAAATAGCCACAGCCCCCCAGCCTTCTCCACTTCTTCAGGAGTCCCAGTCTTCTTAGTCTCCTCAAGGCAGTTGCTCCATCACTCTGATCACTCTAATTAATCTTCTCTGTACCACCATCAACTCTGCTGTCCTTCAAACCTGCAACTGTTGACCAACGAACATACAACACTAAAAGGTTAACATCTCTGCTTTCTCTGTACATTAACGAATGGTATTTCCTTTCTCCTTAAGAAATTTCTCTTATAGAACTAAACTTGCAGCATGTTCTGAAAGTGAACAAAATTCTGTTTCAGACCAAGAAATTTCCTTTAGAAACCTACTTCCTGTTGAAGTGCTTATCAATATTTTCTCTCCAGTATGATCCAACATAAGCACCTCTGTAGATTTCAACTGTGGAAAAAGTAGGGATTACGGATAGATTATGTTTGCTTTATCAAGCCATATACTACAGTAGCAAACACAAAAAATCTTGAAATTTACCCCCCAAATCCACGAGATCATAAATTCTGCAGAATAGTGTTGATTCTGTTTAGATCTACCAGATCTGCTGTCATTAATCAACTAATGAACAGAATCAAATATTATAAGATATTAATATTCTGCAACAGTATAAATACCATTTTATGTATGAATAGTATCATTTCACATGTAGATTTGCAAAAAGAGGCCTTAGAGCAGATAAAAAGATATGAGTTAGTCTTGATTCTTACATCTACTAAAACCCCTCAAAACTATCACTTAAATTATTCTTGTCTTCCTGTCTGGACATATGAACACCCACCATTTCCAAGTTTATCAGCAACAAACTGTCCCAGTAATACGTTACTATATTGTCAGACAAAAGACGCATCTAGCCTCACATCTTGCCTCTGAAAAGAACTAGC
Source organism: Pygoscelis adeliae (assembly GCF_000699105.1). Lineage (NCBI taxonomy): Eukaryota > Metazoa > Chordata > Aves > Sphenisciformes > Spheniscidae > Pygoscelis > Pygoscelis adeliae. Next base: position 53,988 of record NW_008825234.1, read on the forward strand.
AACAGCATTTCCATAAAATTCCACTGTTCTTAAATTCACAAAAGCATAGAAAAGACTGCATAGAGAAAAACCTTTCAGTCAAAAGCGGCCTAGATTTTTAACTGGTGTTCCCTAAACATTCATTCACCTCTTCACTCTGGGCAACATTCCCACCCAAAGCCATGAAAGTGAGGACTAAATACATTTTGAGATTAAGACAATGAAGCTTAGACTAAGTGAAACACCTAGCAGCAAGTCAGACAAGTTTCTGTCCAGGCTCCGTTGACTAGAATAGGAATTACATCTCTACTTTTCAAAGTGAAGTATATTCCTATAGTATGTTCTCCAAGCAAGAAGCAAAACTCCCAAGAGGTTTTGACAGCTGAGACTTTGAACTGTGAAAGCTTGTAGCAACACAGAGGTGTACTCTGCACTGGGTAAAAAACTGGCTGGACGGCCAGGCCCAGAGAGTGGTGGTGAATGGAGTTCAGTCCAGTTGGTGGCCGGTCACGAGCGGTGTTCCCCAGGGCTCAGTTTTGGGGCCGGTCTTGTTCAATATCTTTATCAATGATCTGGATGAGGGGATCGAGTGCACCCTCAGTGAGTTTGCAGATGACACCAAGTTGGGCGGCAGTGTTGATCTGCTCGAGGGTAGGAAGGCTCTGCAGAGGGACCTGGACAGGCTGGATCGATGGGCCGAGGCCAACTGTATGAGATTCAACAAGGCCAAGTGCCGGGTCCTGCACTTGGGCCACAACAACCCCATGCAGCGCTACAGGCTTGGGGAAGAGTGGCTGGAAAGCTGCCTGGCGGAAAAGGACCTGGGGGTGCTGGTTGACAGCCGGCTGAACATGAGCCGGCAGTGTGCCCAGGCGGCCAAGAAGGCCAATGGCATCCTGGCCTGTATCAGAACTAGTGTGGCCAGCAGGAGCAGGGAAGTGATCGTGCCCCTGTACTCGGTCCTGGTGAGGCCGCACCTCGAATACTGTGTTCAGTTTTGGGCCCCTCCCTACAAGGACGTTGAGGTGCTGGAGCGTGCCCAGAGAAGGGCAACGAGGCTGGTGAGGGGTCTGGAGAACAAGTCTTCTGAGGAGCGGCTGGGGGAATGGGGGTTGTTTAGGCTGGAGAAAAGGAGGCTGAGGGGAGACCTCATCGCTCTCTACAACTACCTGAAAGGAGGTTGTAGCGAGGTGGGTGTCAGTCTCTTCTCCCAAGTAACAAGCGATAGGATGAGAGGAAATGGCCTCAAGTTGCGCCAGGGGAGGTTTAGATTGGACATGAGGAAAAATTTCTTTACTGAAAGAGTGGTTAAACATTGGACCAGGCTGCCCAGGGAAGTGATTGAGTCACCATCCCTAGAAGGATTTAACAGACATGTAGATGAGGCGCTTAGGGACATGGTTTAGTGGGCATGGTGGTGTTGGGTTGACGGTTGGACTCAATGATCTTAGAGGTCTTTTCCAACCTTAATGATTCTATGATTCTATGAACACTTGGTTTTGGTGAAAATGCAGCACGTACAACATTGGAGAGTTTGAAGTGACAGAAGCCATCATGAATTTGCGCAGAAATACCAGCCTCTGGGAACAGAAGGAAATAAATGCATAGAAAGCAACAGACTAAACTGCATGGCGGTAACAGAGAGAAGACATACTAATTCTGTCTCCTAATCATCCCTTCTGTTCTCAGAAAGATGATGGCCAAGTCCCCGTGTGTGAAGGCATAGGGGAAGGGGAAGGTGAAGCTCTAAACTCTAAAGGCTCAGGACTTTCAGAAAAAGCTATTGGCATGTGCAATTTTCTCTGACTGTTATGGCACTAAAATGGTAAGCTAACTTGCAGGATGACTTCTCTCATGCATTTCTTCCTTGGTTCAGCCAGGCTGGAACCTGGCTACACGGACACAGCAAGAAGAGGAGCCAGTGTAGCCCAAACAGAACATGAACGGACAATTGCTTTTGGTAGATTAACAAACTGGGCTGGAGCAAATGTCTCCATTACTTCTGTTGTTTGTACCTGACATTGCATTTTCAAGGTTAGAGGGGAAACACTGCCAGCATGTTGTAAGAGAAAATCAGGAAGATTTTTGCTTTTCTACAGAGATACACTGAGGCAGTCACAAAAACCATATTGCAACACCATTCTTCTCAAGAAGGCATGAACAATACACTTCTAGCATATTATAACTTATAATTGCTTAATTATTAACTTATAATTAAAAATTAATATTGTAACACACAGTGCATGTCCATTTGCACGTATGTAGGCTTTCACTTAACATATTTTATAAGTCTACAGGTCTCAATTTTGGGGAGGGTAACCTACCCAGTCTTCCCAAGATACACATTTCATGGTACTTAATTCTTCTTACTGTTCAATAAGAGTAAAGTGGAAGATATGCTTCATTTTAACTGTGGTAAAATGGACAGTTACATGCCTGACCATGCAGGACTCCTAGCAAAGTGATCAAGACAATGAAAATAAGATGTGTGCACACTGGAGATAAAAAACATTACAGAGATAAAACACATTATGGAGCAAAAGTAAGCATTATCTAGCTTCTAGATTACAGAGAAATAAAATACACTTCTATGTTCCTCTCATTGTCCTCTTCCTTATCTTTGCATGCATTCCATACTCCCTTTTGCTTCTCTTTGGCCAGCCTCAGATTTTGAGGAACATCTCAAATTCATTTCTTCTGACTACTAAAAAGGGAAAGAAAAAAAAAAGCTCTCATTTCAAACAGATAAGGAGAGAAATCCCTTAGCTAAGTCCACTGAGAAAACATGAGATGTTTTGAGATCTAAAAGCCTGCAAACAAGGAGACGAGTTAAAAAAAAAATAGGAGTCATCAATTTACAGTTTTCATATGCATTTTCAGATTCAGAATTGGTTCAGAAAGATTTGATGGTTACCTGAAAATAGTGTGCACATGTTTATGTGCACGCAGGAGTTATTATTTAATTGAAGGCAATTCAAAGCTGAACTTCATGAGCCAGCAAAAGTAATACTGTTACTACCTCACTGTCTCTTCAACTCTCAATATGTAACTGGTTTCAAAAACAGGTTTTGGTCACACCTTGGGGCAGGAGGGAGGATGTAAAAGTAACTTTTCAGTGTTTACTTTGAAAGTTTCACAAGACACCTAGGCTGACTCCATGTTTTTCCTACTTAGCTTATTTTTATCCTGGTGTTGCTATTTATCTGCACTATGATTCTAAACATTATATTCCCAAATGCAAACTTTGCACAGAAAAACAGCATTGTTTGAGCAAACTGAAAATTATGTATTTCCACTCCAATCCCTCTAAAAGGGTATCCTTTGTGCCACATGTTGTGGGGTTCCTTTACTACCAGGGAATAGAGATGGAGAGAGATTCCTCATCTAGCTGTACACAGCAACAGTAAGCATGAGAATAACCTATTTTCCCATCCTCAAAATAACAGCAGAAACTTCGCTTTCTCCCTGTATTATTTGTTGCCTACATCAATATTGCTTCTGCATCCCCTGGATATCTACAGGAATTCACACTTCCATTGTCCCTTGCTTTTTCCCTTCCTGCCATAGACTGAAGTAACGCAGGATTATTCTTCTGGACTAAGAAACAGCAGGAGGATTTTACAACAACATTCTGCCAGCTACTTTGCATGGAGCCAGATTTGTGCGTTTTCAGAAGCGGGCTAAGAAATGGACGATATTTCTAAAACACAGGAGAGATACGGGGCGGGGGGGTGGGGGGGGGGTGGGGAATTTAAAAGGCAAAGGAAAAAAAATGAAATAAGATAAAATAATAATAATAATAAAAATTGTAATGAAAAGGAAAACAACAACAGAGAGAGAGGAACAAAACCCAGGAAAAACAAGTGAGGCAACCACTCACCACCCACTGACCAACGCCCAGCCAGTCCCCGACCAGCGATCGCTGCCCCCTGGCCAACTCCCCCCCAGCTTAGATACTGAGCATGACGTCATATTGTATGGAATATCCCTTTGGCCAGTTTGGGTCAGCTGTCCTGGCTGTGCCCCCTCCCAGCTTGCTGTGCACCTCCTCGCTTGCACAGTATGGAAAGTTGAAAAGTCCTTGACTTAGTATAAATGCTGCTTACCAACAACTAAAACATCAGTGTGTTATCACATTATTCTCAAGCTAAATCCAAAACACAGCACTGTACCAGCTACTAGGACGAAAATTAACTCTATCCCAGCCGAAACCAGGACAAGAGGGAAGGAAAAAAGGGAGAGTTGAACACACTGTCAACTGAAGAGCTCAAAGCTACGCCTTGTAGAGAAGAGTTGCAAGTAAGATGACTTACATCCAGATTTTAATTTAGACAGCAGCAGGTACAAAAATTACAGTGACTTTAATTGGCAAGCAAACATGGCACAGAAAGGTTTTAATAACAATGGGCAGGATCAACAAGCCAACTGATTAAACTGTCATTGCTGAAAACCAACACAGTTACTCAAAGTGGCTACCATATGACTCTTTCCATAGTGGCTCATTTTGAGTTCCTTTACTTACTTCCATAATGTTATGTAGATACCAAGGAACTAGCAGGATGCCTACAAGGGTCTTGAGGAGCTGATGACTGACTCCCATTTTATTGAGATTGCTAAAGCCACAGCAAAAGAAATATAATATTTTTATCACTGAGGAAAGAGGAGAGTTTGGCTCTCCCTCTTAGGCTATGCCACATTCAAGATTTTGTTGACAGAATTCAAGATTAAATAAGGACACAGACAGCAATCAACATTAAAAGGCAAAGTTTAATGGTTAGTTATATAGTGTGGGTGAGGCCTCACTCTTACTATCAAATTTTAGATCAATCGGTTTCGTAAAACTTTGTCCAAAGGCAAAGGACACTATGCATTTTTCATTAAAAAAACAAATAAGTGGAAAATCGCACAAATATGTCAAAGACAATTCAAAACTTTTTTTTTTAAAGAAGTACATGGAGGTTTGCACGATAAAATGGTGGTGTTTGCCCCAGAATACAATAGAAATAAAATTACTAATGATTATAGTGAAGGTTAGGGACAAAATCTTGTTTCTACTTATTTTAGTCACTGTACAAACAGACAAAACCTTAAGTGGGATTTCTGTGATATCAAAAATGGTTTAAACTTCTGTTTACCTACCAAATTGCCCTCTTTCCCCTCAAGCTTACCTTAGAATTTGAACTGTAGAATTCTTTTCTTAAAATCTGATTTCATATTGAAACATCATTGAACAGACATTATAGAAATACCTGCTCTTTAATAAAAATATTGTACTAAATATTTAGAAACAAGCAGAATTTCCACGTTCAGTTTACCCCTTCACTAACAGAAGGAATAATCCTGTAGCACTGTCTTCACTATTAGCTTTTAAGTATGCATATGTAATTGTCTGTTTTGTATTCAACCAATGCTCAGGAAAGAGGTAACCAGGAGCAATAAGACAATAATATCTATCAGGAGGATATATTGACTGATGGATTTGGAATGCCGTGACCAGCGAATGCTCAGCTGGGAGCAAGCTTCATTTGCACTGCTGCTTGTTGTTGAAAGGAGAAGATATTGAGCATATGTGAGTCAGCAACACAAACCCCATGGGGGAATATCACACCAAAATTGATTAACTGCTTAATTTGTAAGCTGATGAGGCAAGTGCGTCAGCCTCTAATTTACATTCTGACTAACAGTAATAATGTGTTGGCTGAACATTTGGTGAAATTATCTGAGCAAGGTGTAATGAAGAATAAATAAAGCCTTTTTACTTAAAAGTTATAACTAATTCTGATATAATCAAAATTCTGCTGAATATGAACAGATGAAATAACACATGGTGGCATTATGAGAAGCTGAACATCAAAAGCACAGTTTCAAAGAATAACGATGATAAAGTGGAGACAAAGCCTCACATGCAGATTTCATACATATGTTGCCCATGTATGTATGAACTTTGAAGTATTTTGGTGGAAGGTGGTTTTGGGGTTTTTTTGTTTCAAAAAGAAGAAAAAACAATGGTAAATATCTTCTACGAGCCTCAGACAGTAGTTCAGTCTTCACTTTCACTTCACTAAAAAGTTCAGAAACAGCACAAGAATATATTAAAACACAGCTGATTTGCAAATACCCATGGTTATAGCAGCAACATCAATGCTAAAAAGATAGCATGAACAGAGAACATTCAGAATTATAAATTAAGAACATTCATAAACATGAGAACTAGCATAGTCAAGAAAGGTTAAAGAAGAACATCTAATAGGAAAGAGAAACCTGAAAAGCAAGACAGTGCAGTGTTGGAGAAGAGCCTAAACAAGAGATTTCAATTCAGCATTACAATTAAAGAGATTAATGTAATTTTGGTTTCACAAACGTGCAACATCGTGGTACTGTGGTAGCCAGCTCCAGCCCTGGGATTCATCTGGTACTTGGAATTCCTAAAACAGTGTGCAAGACGTGCATTGTAAGCATTTTACCTAGCCCAAGAAAAAGTGAAGTGATTTAGAGCAGTGGATGACAAGCAGCAGACTATGTTAAACATATTTCCATCAGTCTCCTCCATTTACTACTTCCAACACTTGAAGCCAAAGGTAGACAGCAAAGCAGCCCAGGTCAATGAAAAGTTAAGAAAAGACCTGTGGAGTCCAAGGAAACAGTGGTAGAAGTTGAAAAGGAACCTGAAGGAAAAGGGTGGAATAAAATAATGGCAATAACCACCCCCTTTAGTTGAGAACCAGCAGGCTCCTGCTGTCAGAGCCTGAGCTCCATACTACTGGTTTTGGAGCCAACACCAACAAGCAGTTACTGTTGGAGCATGAAAGAGGAAAGCCTCAGAACATGTATTTTGATCATCCTGCTGGAAGGCACTAATGATACCTTAAGGCAAAAAGGAGTCTAGGAAAGCAGTAGCAGGGAGTGAGAAAGTAGCAATTATTGATGTTTTATGTTGTACAATTCTGCCATAGCAGAACAGCAAGGGAGACAGAAGACAAAGTTGAAAAGGAGAAAACAGTGTCTCTCTGTACAGTGAAGCCTTACACTGATCTCATGCATTTCTACCATGCTCCTCATCACTTGGATTCCTGAAATTTTACCAACTTCAATGCAGTACTGTTCCTCAACAAGCTTGGTGTGAGTAGTTAGTGCTATGTCAGAGATAGTAAGAGTTGTGGCAGGGGAAAAGTACTTACAAAGTTGCAGCTGAGCTGCACTAAGACTGGAAGACTCTAATGTCTAATCACAATCCTAAAGGTTTTTGTACTGTGAATTAACATAATTACTCTTTCCTCCTTTCCCATCCTGAATAACAAGAAGTTTACCGGATGGTATTGCATTAAGAAGCTGGTGCTGGCCATGGTGCGGGAGGGAGAGCAGAGCAGAAAGGTCTGCAGAACCTGCAGCCTTCAGCATACAGAAAACAAGGAGTTGGACGTTATTTTAAGGTTTACCTAAGACAGATGGAAACATAAGAACAATCAGATTTTTCTTCTCAAACACTGCACTGGAAGTGAAATGGTGCTTAAAAATAAAGCTGAAAATTAAAAAAAGCCACTCTTATCCATGTTAAAAAGAGTCTGTTTTTCCTTGTTTCACCTGCAATAACCTGCTAAAGCTAGATGTTGATGACAGCCTGTGCACAGGAAAAACCTCATGAGTATACTAAAGTTACAACTAAATTCAGCCTTCAAGAACTCAAATATGAAAAAGGAATATCACATAACACAAGACAGCACCTTCTTAAAATGAAAATAGCCCAACAATTATATTTCTCATAGAGCGGAATCTCACAGGCATTTCTATCACTACATAAAGCTATGCTATTTACAGTATTTTGAAGATTTTTTTTTACTGAATTGGGGAGAGGGCTATAATAAGAAATCATTCTTGAATTTATGAAGCTTACATTTCCAAAATTACATATATATTTATATATTTAAATCACAGTAATTTGAGGGGGGGAAAAATGACAAATGCCATTTTAAAGATCAGTACTTCTGAAAAACCTGTACGGAATCTTGCATTGCATCTGTATGCTTATTACAAAATAGCTAAGAAGTCAGACAACAACGAGGAGAAACCCAGTCATCTACATTTGGATTTTGGTATGCAAATACACAGTATGAAGTCAAACCAAAATGTACAGAATCACAAGTCTGTATTCAAAAAAGAACCACTTCAAACACAGAAGCCTTGCCATTGACAGAAATGAAGTAATGGAGATAGAGACTGGATTTCTTCCTTTGTTCTCATCTCTGTAAGCCTGTGGTTTTTGGGGTTTTGGGTTTTTTTAATGTATTACTGTGAGTTATGGAAATCAAAATACCTCTGAAGATAACTCGAAGGAAGCCAGTCTTATTGGAAGCATGGAACTGTGGTAACTCTGAACCTGGAAAGGGAAACTGCACCACCCCCAACCTGCACTTGTACTACTTTTACTATTAGCCTGTGTTCCAAGGCAAATTCCTCTTTGCAGCCTTTATAAGCACCTAACTTTGGTTTAGGGCTTTCTGCTATGACTTTTTTTGAAGGAGAAAAAGTCTCCTTCCTGGTCAAGTTTTTAGGCTGTTGTCCTCTAAGCACAGGGATTTTGTAAACTCAAGCTTACAGAAATACCAACTGAGATGTTAGCCAATGACCTTTCTGAAAGCAAAGCAAAACTTATTTGAAATGTAGTAATTACATAAAATAACACATCCAAAAATAAGCTTAGCCTCTGCACAGGCTATCTGAATAAATTAAATTGTATGAAATGTGATAAAAGTATTTATGCCTGTTAGCTGTGTCAGTGTCAGTATTGTCATGTATAGTGTCCAAAAGCATACAAGGTTTTTGGTCAGTTGCTAGTGTTCACAAGCTGTCTTTACAGATTTTGCTACCAATTATGTAAGCACTTATAGACTATGGGAGCTCAATATTTTTCATATGGAATATCTATTTTATTAATGCTAAAAAAACACCACAGCACGCAAAAAACAGTTTCATTGTGTGCATATTTTTCATTACTTTTCTCAACAAAGAGGAAAGGACTTAACTAATCCAAACACAAAGTGCATCACTTGGTAACTTAATGGGATATCAGTCCTCAAATCCCACTTTGAATTAACTATTTCCTTGAGAAAAGCCAAGGAATTTGAAAAAACCCTGTAACACACAGAGCCACCCACATTATCAAAAGCATTTGATGAGCTGGGTTCCCAGCAGTTTTTGTACTGAAGTCAGCTTGGAGTAAATTCTAAATAGACGTGCTGAATTTCTTCTCATCTCCTAGAAGGATGAACTTTCTGGTGAGAGTTGGAATATATGAGGGTAAAGTGATACTGACATAGCTGAACAAGGCACTTTAAAGAAAAATGCGTTCCCTTTGTACATGCAAGATTTTTCAACTAGGTGAGGTTTCCTTATTTCTAAGGAATTGTGGCATGTGAAGACAGTCACTACCTGCCTGAGGCACAGCTGAATCAGAGGATTTGCTCCAAAAAGCACATCAGATACCTGTTCAACTGAACGGGAGGCAGAGCAGTGGAACACCTGTAGCTAAAAGTCTTCAAAAATCCTTGTAACTTTTAGCAACGACAAGAATGCTAAAATCCCAGGTCCACAGTTCTACAACTGAGTTGCAGCCTTTGCACTAAGAGAAAGGATAAACACAAGGGGCATGGGGAAGAAGTCACTCAGTTTGTACAAAGATAGTCAGCAAACAGTATTTTCAAGAATATAGAGACAGTGGTATGCTCTACAACAAGAACCAAAGGCAGTTACCTTAGCAGTTGTTTGAGACTAACAAGTGAACTCTCCCAAGAATTTGTACTACTAGAATTGCAGGCTTTTGCTCAAAACATGCCACCACACCTATCCACTCTGCCACCCAAGCCCTGGGAAACTGTCTACCTGAAACCCTTTTAGCAAGCCTTTCATACACACTTATTGTAATATGTTTGATGTGTAAACAGTTGGTACCGAAGGGGTTGGGTGCTGCCCACCAAGCCAGTTACGTAGCATGACTGAAGCTAAGTGAGAGCTAGGAATTCAGTTCTGCCTGTCTCTCCTCATGTTAATACAAGAGTTAGTATGATATGTGAAATTTAGACATGGGGTAAGGGGAAAATCCCAAAGGGAATCCCAACTTTGGCTTGCTAACTCTATTTTAATCACAAAGAATACACTTCAAGGCAATCCAAGCAGGTAAACAAGTACATTAATCTTTACACAAGAAAGCTTTAACTGAAACAAAGCTGTGCTTTTAAGAACAAAATCCTAAAAAACATCTTGTTTATCTTCTCACCAGGGACAGAAGCATGACGAGAACAAAAAACGTGACGGACTACAACCCCAATGTGCACTACACAATGGCCCGGTATGCTACAATATTAAACTAAATGAAAAAGTATTTGGGTACCTTAACAAAATACAGACTCCAGCTATTTCCTGCAGAAAATATTTAACACTTCTATAAGTAAAACTGCCACTATCATTCTGTCCCTCTCATTTCCCCATTTCATACATGTCCCAATTCCCTATGCGCACCGGTCAAATCTAACAAGTTACTAATTCCCACAATGAAGAATTTCTACAATTAATCACACAAGAAAGATTTCTTCAAACTAAAAGGAATAAAGAATATTTAAAAAACAAAACAAAAAACCACCAAGAAGTATAAGTGCTTGATATTTATTAATCAAGAGTTTGAAGAGTTCTACCTAAGTTCTTAGATTGTCTTGTTCATAATAGTGTTTCTCTCCCACTAAGTCATACAGCCTGTTCTTCATAGCAGCCTTGCATTACAGGCTCTTTTACAACAATTTAACGGATGTTTAAAAAACTCTAAAATATAGAGAGCTTATCACATCAGAAATAGTAGTTCTTAGTGGTGAGAAACCATGATACAAGACAAAGAACAACAGTGAATTCTGTTGCAGTTCATTTCAAAGGTCTGAAGTTGACATTAACTGAAGGTACAGACCGCGACCCTCTTCCAATACTGAGGGCTGAGAATGCAGAACAACGCTTAAGATTATGATCCTCCCCACTCCCCTCCCCAAGACATGGAAACATGAAATACTTCGTCTTAAAGTTAGAGCTAGGCATGTACCTACACGTAACACACATACATACAAATACTGGGGTTTAGATGAACTCCAGAACGGTATTTCATATCACTCATTTCTATATACAGCCTCATTTCCCCCTGACCCACAAATACATAGAAGGGTGGTGGTGGCAGGGGATCTGTTTCCCGTGCTGACACCTCAAGGCGCTCCACTTGATAGAAAGCAGGAATAAAGGCACTCGACACTGCTCGGGTTATGTTACATGGCAGAGCTACATGGGAGGATTACACAACAGACTCATCTCGCCCTCCTCTCCTTCGTCGAGGCCACATCTGATAACTGAGCACTGCCGTGGCTCCCTTCTGCCTCCACCACCTTGCGCTCCCGACACCTGCAAGCAGACCTGCGCGACAGCAGAGTGCTGCGGTGCATAAGGAAGGGAATGCTGGATAGAGAATGAATGTTTCTGATCACCAATCATTTCCACTGCGAAGTAAAATAAGTATTTAAAAATGCAGTTGTACAACTGCATTTACAAAAAAAGTGATGTATGCAGGCCCACATATGAAGTTGCATAAAAGGAAATGTGCTATTTTTTCCTTTCTACAAAAAATATGCTATATATAAGCTTTTCAGGTTATAATGGTTAGTCATAACTTTTATTTGAAAGTCACAGATTTGACACAAAATTTAGCATCTGGCATTTTATTTAACCTCCAAAGTGCTGCATTTTGACTGAAAGACAAGGCAAACAAGTTTTAAAAGCAGCAGAGGAATCCAGTCCCGGCCACACCCTGCCATCGCCGGGCCGGCAGCCAGCGTTACAAAACCCAGCCAGGTCCATGGGATATCCCAACAGATGAAGCCAGGTTAAAAAAGAAAATACTCAAGCTCTTCTGGAGAACGAAGAGCATGTGTGCTCAACCTCACCAGCAGCCTGATGAGGCCAACGCCATATTCGACGCTTCTTAAATTTCTATTTGGAGGATGCACCACATGCCGCGACACTGGGCGAGAAGGGAAATTAATGCAAAAACTAAGCGTTGCTCGCAGCGTACGAGCACGTTTGGTTAGTTTGCGGTGAGCGCCTGACCGGCTGAGCGCAGCAGAGACCCACGGGGGCAGGAACCCGAGCAGCCCGCCAAGGCTGGCCTCGTAGCGCCCTGCGCCTTTCTGGGTGGCTTCAGCAGCGACAGGGCAGACGGGC
>NW_008825234.1:67201-101966 GCF_000699105.1 Pygoscelis adeliae
GTGAGCTCTGAATGAACTACTGCTACTCCAGAGCAGCACTGAATGGTGGTTGTGAATAGCTTTCTGGAAGGGGCTGCTCAGTGCTTAGCTTCTAGAACAGCAAGGAGGGAGTGGAGAACCCGCCAGCAAGTCCTGAGGCTGCATGTCTGCAGTGGTACCTCGTGGACGCGGTTTGCAGTTCTGAGCATCTGACATTAAAAAGGGAGAGAAAACGGTGACAAGAATGACTGAAGTTAATGGAATAGTCTCTGTAAGAAGAGGGAAAATATGTTAGGACTTCAAGTAAGAAAAAGAACTTGGTGGAGGGTGGAGATTATTTTGATCTATGAAATTATGGCCATCGTGTAAAGGAGTGAAAAGAATAAGACTTTTTTGAAGGGCTACCTGAATGAAGAACTAGGAAACTCCCCCCCCCCCAAAAAAAAAAAAAAAACAACCAAAAAAAAAGATACTCTGTGTGTTTAAGTTGTGAATCTCATGTCATGAGAAGTGTAAATGGGATCAGAAAGGGTTTGGATACTTTCCTGAAGCTTAAGACAATTGATTACTGATAAGCAAGATGATCTGCATCTTCACAACCAACAAATTGCTAACCTGACTACATGGATTACAGGGCCGTGCCCCATTTCGTACATGCTTTCTCTAAACATTTGCTTCTGCTCCCTTTCGGGGATAACAAGCTAGATGGCACTTTGCTGTGATCTAGGAGGGCTTTTAACATTTTCTGCTTCCTAGCCCTTATAATCTTACCTATGTGCTGAGAGTTGATCCCTGTGAACCCCTGGCATTTTGCCAGTTTTGTTACAAAACCATTGATTAATAGGGTTTTTTGTCCTGTCTGCTTTTCTGTTGTAGTAGGAGAAATGCAGACGAGTTTAGCTTTGTGAAATATGTTCTGATGTTTATCTTAGAGTAAAATCAGACCCTAATCATAATTTAGGGAAAACATTCTTTAGTAAGGGATTATCAGTTGCTGTATGTTTGGGAGCCAGTGGCCTCGACAAACATTGTTGTATTAAAACATATAATTAATATGCATCTTTCTCTCCAAACACTGTGTTCTAAAGGCAGTAGTAATCTTCACAAAATGATCTTATGTATTTTTGGGTCTGTAAGCCCACGGCAGTGATTTGCACTGTAACAAGTTCCTAATCCAGTTGAGTCTCTGAGGAACTGTTATTAGTGGAAGACAATATAATAATTTAGGTATGGAGTGAAATTATTAATATTAAGCTTGAGGAAAGGATGAACAAGTCAGGACCGATGTTAATGGGATGGATTTTTTTAAACAAATGTTGTAAATACCTTTTAAATTTCCTCTTCTATGTTATTGGGTTATAAAAAAAATAACCATAACGGTATGTGGCCTGTGAGATAAAATCTAATTGACGTGACAAGCACTTCTTTTTTCCAGTCAAATATATACTCTTTTCAGTTAAGTTTTGATGGCAACTTGTTTCTTCTTCCTGTTTTAAGTTTGCTTTTTTTTTTTGGTTAGTCTTGAAGGGTGATACTTGCGCCTTAATAGAATTTTTTCCTCCTAAATTTTATTAGAAATAATACCTATTGTTATTGTTGAAAAGACTACTAAACAGATTTCTAGAACTGCATTTATCTATAGTATTCTGTGCTGGTTAATGAAGCACATTAATTCTGAAGTTTACCACGTTCAGTGAGAGCTGATCCATGAAAGTAGAAGCCTTCATGAAAAATTACATTTTCGTTCTATGTTATTTTGAAAGAAACCTATTACTGAAGTATCTATTGACTGTGTTTTTTGTTTGTAATAAGATAAGCAGATATTCATTACACAACAAAATGCAATCTAGTTAATGTGCGTAACTACGTTAATGATAAGGGTTCCTCACTGAGAAATAAATGAAGCACCCAGCAACATATGTAATTACAGTATATAAAAAAACACCGGGAAAGATTTTTTTTTTTCATTTAAGGCAAAGAAATAATTAAAACTGGAGGTGATCCAAAATGCAGTTTGCTTTTTATACTTGCGTAGCTCGTCTAATTAATGTTTGAGCTCCAGAAATGAGTGTAATATGATGCTGTGTTACATAACTCAGCCTCTTTCTCTCTGATGACTTGTCCACTATAACATAACAAGCTGCATGGGCATCTTAGACCAGGCACTGGATTACTGATCTCCTCCATGTATGGAGGAACAGTTGTAAGTCAGGTGAACAGTAAGCAAAGTGGGTTTGGCTGGGTCCTCAAAAAATTGATGCTGCTTGTGAACCACTGAGTATGAGTATTGCCATCAGAGATCTAGATTGCATAAAATCATTCTGAAAATGACAATTAATTTATTAGGTATGAGGAAATAAGGTTACAGTGAGATTTGAGTTTCCTAGTTCAGTTGTCACAATCCATTATATGCGTTTAGATATAGCCAAATACAAGGTTTTGTGGGACAAAATGCCATTTATAGCTGCTGGATGGGAAAGCAATAGGTTGATGAGACATTGAAGAAGTCATGGAAAACAGCTGCTGTAATGAGGGTTCTTAGCAAGCTGACAAAGAGAAATAATGCCATTTTTTGCATAAAGAAGAGAATGTTAGATAAATGTAAGGAAAATACCTTTCTTCTGCGCAGCATTGGTAAGATGGCTGTAAGAATACAATGCTTTATTTAATCTGTGTTTCAGAATGATGCAGGAGTACTAGAGAGTTGAAAGCATGGTTGTACAAGTGTTCTTGGAATTGGAAAATAAGATTAAGATGTATGCTTAAAAATGTTAAGAGTCTGTTGTGAGTAGGTGCTTATGTGTTGAAAACTTAATTTTTACTGGGGAACCTTCAGGTTGCTGAGAAAAGCATAACGTTCCAGTAGTTGATAACTCAGTATAATTAATCTTGCTGCAGGGAAAGATTTTTAAAATGTGAACATTCAGCTAATTAGCTCATGGTTTGACTACCATGAATCCTGGCAAGTCATATTGCTATTGACATTGATTACATTGATGAAACCTTGACTGTCTAGGGACTTTGAAACCTAGTGCTCTTGTAGACATCCCCATTTAGATATCTTGAGTCAAAATTGAGTTCTGCTTAGAGATATATACAGACACACACATATGCTAATATTTGACTTTTGAGAGAAATCCCACTGTGTGTTGGTAGTGGGGGGATGTATGGAAGTTAGATGATGTCATTTAGGTAGCTATATACTTAGGTGTTTCAGATAAAGAGTGTAGATATTCAATGAAATTGACTGTGAATGGAAAGGCCAGGGAATCTGGACTAAAATCAGAGCCTTGAATGGTTCCTTACAAAGCTAATTGAATGCTGAGTATGACAAGATAGATTTAATTGGAAAGAACTAGGAATCATGATGAAGTTCAGACAGGAATTTGAGTAGAGAACGGAGTAGAGTGAGTAGTAAGTTTTAAACGCTTGCTTATGAAGGGGACCTGATGGATGATGCAAATGATACTGGGAAGCAGTATTAGAGTCACTCAGGTGAACTGACCATGCATGGAAAGATAAGTAGAGTTAAAAGCAGGTTTTTAAATGTGAGAGGATGAAAGCTAATAAAACTTCTGTTACAAACAACAGACAGAAAAACAAAGGAAGAAGTGAAAAGCATCTGTTTGCATTTGGGGAAGGTCTCAAAGAGAAAGCTGAATAAGGAACAATGAAGATACAAAAACGATTGAGAGAACAGGTGGTAAGATCAACAGTACCTGGAGATGAGCTATGGACCTGAGCATGAAATGGATTCAAGTTGTCTTTCCTGTCAATAGAAGCAACGCTTCCATTTCTGTATGGGCATGGGTCAAAGATTAATGCAGAGACTGGAGCAAGAACTCAAAAAAATTATGCATTGGCTTGGAGAACAGTCAGTGGAGTCCTTGTCCCTAGAAAATGAGTGAGAAAGCATGACTCCATAAAAGTGATCAACAAATGGTTACAGTATTGATTCCGTGATTGAAATTTAACTCTCCTGTCCTTGAATCATCATATTTGGAGGTGTTTGTAGGATTTATTTCAATGGTCAGACTCTGTCTGGGTACCTTGGGTACTAGTTTTCTATGATTGAAAATGTCACTACAACTTAAAGAGCTTGGAATTTAAAAAATTAAGGGAGAAGTTAGAGATTCAGAGAACTTCAATACTGTTACCTTCTACATAAAAAGACCGTGATCAGATCAGTCAGAAATACAACAAAGGAGAAAGGAACAACCAGAGGAGGATAAGTAGCAAAGATAAGGTGTAGATAACATTTAAGGAAAATATGGTTCAAGTCCAAGGAGGAAGGTGATCTTCCTATGAATCTTCTTGTGAGATTTCCCCCTTCATTCCCCAATTATGGCTGTCAATCTGTAACTTAGGAAATACTGTGCATCTGTGAGGAACCTCAACAAAACCTGGAAAGACAGATGGGGGTTATAAAACTGGATATGAAATTGATAGAAATTATAGTGGGAAAGGGACGATGACTGGAAAACAAGGATTGACGTTTGCATGTGTCGGTGAGATAAGATAGGGCTTTACATTAATGCTTAGATGAATAATAACAGTTGCAAGGAATAGCATGGGTAAACAGAGTTGGTTAGGCTGAAAACAATATTGTAGAGTATGTGGAGAAAAGAGCTTCTGTTAAGTCAGTTCTAGGATTCTGTCCATAGTCCCCAAGAACAGATTTGAATGGTGATTGCAGTTCCGTAATAGTGTTAATACCTCCAGTAATATCTGGAATGTGTCATCATGGCAGACATTAATTTTTAAGTCACAAACTAGGTTATGTGTTTGTTTCAAACAGAATATAACTGCAGTTTCTAGTTATTGCTAGAAGTGGTAGTTAATATATTTAATCAGTCAGTGATCATGGTGCCATTCATGATGATATATGATATTATATATCATTAAAGATGGTATTTATGGCATTCATTTTAAGTAGTGACCACATTATAGAAGAGTGAAAATTTGGAACAAGTCAATCCAGGTAAAGCAGAAGGTTAAACAAATAGAAAAAGTCATGAAGGATTTATTTCAAAAGCAGCATTTTGAAATTCTGGGAGCTAGTTAATGAATTAGTAGGACCAATAGTATTAATCATTGCTTATTACTGAAATTTTGAGTGTAGTAACGAAACTTAATCTTCATGTACAGTTGCGCGGGATCATTCATAGAGAGGAAAACTATTGTACAGGAAGAAGTGGATGGCTTTGACAGCTGGTGTAGTGGAAACAGAACTTAATAGTTTAGAAAGAAGACTTAAAGGTCACCTGTTTGAAACAACAGAGAAGGAGAGGGAATGAACAAATTAGAAGTAGGGGATTATGATCGCAAATTTGATACTCATGAAGGAGTCAAATGTGATTGTAGAAGTTCTCAGGTTATTTTCAAAAGAGCTCAGTAAATATTTCAGACTTTTTTTTTCCTTTTATAAAACAAATCGGTAAAAACTTTTCCTGCAGTGTAGTCTGTGGTTTTATTTGTCAGTATTCAAGAAAAATAAATTCAAATTTGAACAAGCGCAGAGTTGGCTTAACTGGAGTGATTAGTTGAGGGTCAGTTATTTTCATCAGGAGACTAAGAGCTTGGTTTGTTTAGTTTAGCACAGCTATGCTTGACAAGAGTTCTGTATCTGTTGAGGGAAAGAAAGGTTTTTAAGATCGAGAGTGATGTTAACCAAGATCAGATGAGCATAGACTTCCAAGAATAAATATTAAGTGGGAATTGGAATGTTTCTGGCTGCCACAAGAAATGAGTATCTGGAATAGCCTTTTAAGATAGATGATGCTTTTTAGAAGAGAGCTTGATGTGTTTGTAAGAGAAGTGATGCTGTATATGCCTGCAATAGCAAAGGATTGGGTTCATGGATTGTGAAGGTTTTTTCCTGTCTTATGTTGTATGTTACCACGTTTCCTCTGTTTCCTATTAAAATTATAGTTTAATGCTTAACTTGCTTACTCAGTTAAAGAAGTGAGATTTATTTTTTTAATTGATTACCATATTCTTTAACATTTTTATAATTAATAAGTACTAACCTGTTTTCTCACCCACTTTATAAATAAGCTCAACTTTTTCCTGCTTTATTTTTCTTCCAAGACCGATTTAGGTTCTCTGCTTGGAATAAACTTGTTCAAACAAAGGAAATAGTGTGCTTTCTCCTGGAAGAAGATCTGCTGCCATCAAAATTCACTTAATGTTTCAGCAAGATCAGTTTCTCAATGGTTAGCCAGTTCCTTTTGCCCATTTAGTGATTTGATGTTCTCTAAATCTTTGACAACAAATTTATATTACTTCAGTGTTCACTTCCCACTTTTTTTTTTTAATAGTTGGCATGATTGACAGCAAGTTATTAAATGCCCAGATCATAGCAGCTTCTTTCTCTTTAGCAGTGAAGTATCTACCTTGATATTTTGTTTGAAAATACAGGCATGAAAATGAGGCTAAGTGCCTGATCTGAAAATGTCTTTTTGCTGCCGGAGGAAATTTAGCTTTGTTCATGGGCATTTCATTTTTTTACTGTTTGAGATCTGGAAAGAATTTAACCAGTAGTAGAAGAATGATTTATTTAAAGGTCTAGAAATGAGTGTTGCCATTTGTGATCTTTTATACTTACCTGCTCAAAAGTCAGAGATTAGCAAAGTCATTCATTCTCTTTAATGGAAAGTGAAGAATTGTTTGTATGATTTATTGTGCATCTGGGTGACATATCAAATATTGTGAATATCCATCTAGTTGCTCAGAATTTTTGAAGGATGAAAAGGTAGAAAGAGTTCAAGTAGTAGTTGAATAGACTTTTTATTGTTGTTGAGACATTTCATTCTTTTTCAAAGAGTATGTATTTTTGCATGCATGTTTGAGAGGTCTACCTTAGATGGTTAACTTAATTACAGCTTCAGCAGTGGAGCAAAAATGCTGTAGATCCATTATTTCTAGTTTTTAACAGGGCACTATTTCATTGTTGAAATAGGTTCTTATTGAAAAAAAGCTCAGATCAAGTGGCTAGTGCAATTGGAGGCCGTTGGAAGGGAAGACTGATTACATATTTATATAATTAAGTACCTTAACTGTTTGTTGGCTGATTGACAGCACTTCAGCTTTGCCATCAGTTATGTTTTGTTCCTAATCCTCCATATTTTGGACCAAAAAATGGAAAATTTATTTTCCTGAGGTGTCTTTAGAGCTTGTGTAATTGATTTCTTTTTGGGGGTTTTGGAATTGGTATCTGGAAGCTGCTTTTGACGAGGGTTCAGTTTGACCTGCAGTGACTTCACTTCAGTGGTAAGGAGCATTTGTACTACAGGTTGTTAGGTCATTTCACTACATTGGTTTCACAGTGGTGGTGGCTGTGTTTTGGAATTGTCCAAAAGTTTTTGTTAGCAGGTAGGTAGTAATGTAAATATTTCAGGGAAATATTAATGATTCTCCAGTAAAGAATTAGTTGAAATTTGCCAATGTGTAGGAAGATTTGAAGGTAAAAATGCTATCTGCCATTTAAATTCCATAATTTTGCCTGGTCTTCTGTGATCACGGATTCTTTGTGGAGGAGAAGAAAAGAGCAATGTGCTTACACAATACTCGTTCTATGTATTTTAATGTTATATCTTTTCGTGTAATAATAGGCATTTCAAGAGACTGACAGATAGTATAGAATCATAGAATGGTTTGGGTGGGGAGGGATCTTCAAAGACCATCTAGTCCAACCTCCCTGCCATGGGCAGGGACATCTTCAACTAGATCACGTTGCTCAAAGCCCCATTCAGCCTGACCTTGAACACTTCCAATGATGGAGCATCCCTAACTTCTCTGGGCAATCTGTTCCAGTGTCTCACCACCCTCATTGTAAAAAAATTTTCTTCCTTATGTCCAATATAAATCTACCCTCTTTCAGTTTAAAACCATTGCCCCTTATCCTGTCACTATAGCCCCCTTTATATGTTGAAAGGCTGCAATAAGATCTCCCCAGTCCTTCTCTTTTCCAGGCTGCACAACCCGAGTTTTCATTCAGTTCCATCCCTCTGATCATTTTCGTGGCCTCTTCTGGACTTGTTCCAACAGGTCCATGTCTTTCCTGTGCTGAGGGCTCCAGAGCTGGACACAGTACTCCAGGTGGGGTCTCACCAGAGCAGAGGAGAGGGGCAGAATCGCCTCCCTCAGCCTGCTGGCCATGCTTCTTTTGATGCAGCCCAGGATACGATTAGTTTTCTGGGCTGCAAGTGCACGTTGCTGGCTCATACCCAATTTTTTCACCCATCAGTATTCCCAAGTCCTTCTCCTCAGGGCTGCTCTCAATCCACTTATCCCCCAGTCTGTATTGATACTGGAGATTGCCCCAGCCCAGGTGCAGGACTCTGGGTTTCTACCCTTGCAGAATCTCTTGAGTTATAACAACATAAGTAAACCACATTCTACCTAAGTAAATAAAAATCTTTAATCTGATCTGTGCTGACAAATCCACGCAGTTATTGATTTTTTTGTTTTTAATAATCTGAAATTTCACTTTAATCTCCTGTTTCTATAGGAAACATTTGTCGCTCTCCAATAGCTGAAGCAGTTTTTAGAAAACTTGTAACTGATGAAAAAGTTGAAAATAAGGTAAGCTATTTATTTCTGTTCCTGCCTAAGAAATAACTGTCTCGTAGCCAGTTAGTAGAAATATAAGCAGTGAGAAAGGAAACATAAAAATATAAATTTGTTTTTCTGTAGTGGAGGATAGACAGTGCAGCGACATCTACCTATGAAATAGGAAGCCCTCCTGACTATCGAGGACAGACTTGCATGAAGAAGCATGGCATTACCATGAATCATATTGCCAGGCAGGTACTGTACTTTAATTTTCTTTAAATATGTGTGTGTATTTGTTTTGTTGTTGCAGTGGATGACAGACAGTGCTGCTGTTTCAGACTGGAACGTGGGGCGCTCCCCAGATGCAAGGGCTTTAAGCTGTCTAAGAAATCATGGCATTATGTCAGCACATAAAGCACGGCAGGTAGAAGAGAGTATATTTTCTTTCTTATTCATACCCATGCTTTGTTTAGCCCTAACCATTACAATCACAGAAGTCATTTGACCAATGCATGGTTGAGCATCAAGTCATAAATACTATGTGCAGTTTTTCAAAGGACTCCAAAGTGGCCTAACTCTTCTAACTGAGGTTAGTGAGTTTCTTGTTATTAAGCTTCATTGGAAGTATAACTAGGAAGCATTGGAGCAGTTTCTGCATTACAGAAAAATCCTGCCTTCACATGTTGGGCATTTTTCTGAAACTTTTTTTTTAATACTTTTTAAAAATGGACTTATTCTAGTAATCTGTGATGCTTCTTTCAGCAAGGAATTGTATTTTTATTTAGCAGGTCCAAAAAGAAGTAGAATACCTGTTCTCACCCATCACAAAAAGCTTCTGCTCTTGCATGAAGATCTTTTAAAAAACTTAGAATGCAAAAACCCAAGATTAGTAGCATGGTTGGTGGTAACTTCGGAGGAAAATGTACCCTTGAAGCATTCTTAAGTCAAAGACAGGTTTGTCACTTAGTGAAATCCTCTAAGTTTTACCAAAGCTCATCTCAGTTTTCATTAACGAAAGAACGTGTATTTCCATGCTGCGTTCCAGAGAGATCAGAAATAAATGTGTCTGCATCTATTTAAATCATTCAGACACTGAAATAAATGCACATAACTTACTTCAGTTAACTATTCTCTGGATATAAGATATTCCTTTAGGTCTTGACCTTTACTTAGCTTGAGTTTACGTGACTAGTTCTTGTACTGACATAAAGATCAAGTAGTCTTGTTGTTATCTTCCATTTCTGTTCCCCTCAGAATTTTACTAGACCTTACTGAGGTCATACTTACTTTCTTCACTTTCAAAGACTACATGTTTAGTTTTTTAACTTTTTAAAATAAATTCCCTCAATTAGTCAATTGCCCTCTGCTGACCTTTCCTGATGCTAATCTCTGTTACATAATAAGACAAACAGGATTGAGCGCAATGTCATTTCAGATATTCAATGTTTTACTCTTAGAATAATTGCTAGGAAAAAATCTGTTGTGATCTTTTCCTGTTACACATTCTGGATATACTATTTATCAGTGCTTACAAACAGCATTATTTACCATTATACAAGCTAAATGGTACTCAAACTAATCAGTCAGTGTTTCAGTCACAGTAGTGTAACATGTTTGTATTCTTAAAAGATAAGCCTTGGAAACTTGACAACTGTTCTTGGGTATTACTAGAGTGGTTTATGAGCAGTTAAACTAAAGCAAAGCATCCAAAACCAGTTGATCCTCTGCCTTGAAACAAATCTGTATATCCTCCTTTGGCAAAGAGGGAACGAAAACACTTTAATGAAGACATTTGCTTATACATTCTGGCAAATGAAGAGATTTTTTAAAGCAGAAGAGCCTAAAATGTTACATATACAGGGAGAGGAAATTAACAAGAATGAGACAATAAAATGAAAGACTAACAGGATGAAAATTTTTCTGAAACATCCCAATACAAGCAGTTTCTTTTATAAAGAAAATTCTCAAATCCCTGAACTACAGGTAACTGTTCATTTTGCACTGGTGTTTTCAAACTTCTCTCAAATGGTCTCTGCTGACTCTAAACTGAGTGGGCCTGATACGGTCTCATAGCACTTCTGGAAAGAGAGGGACTCGACACTTCACAGCGGTCAGGTTAGTACAAGTGGAAGTGTATTTGCTTCGCTATTAGAGACAAACTCAAGGATAGAATTTTGTGTATAACTTGTTTCAGAACAGATTAAGAAAGATTTAATACAGAAGCTGCAGAAATAGGAGGGATTTGTCTTCTGTTGTCTTTGAAATACTGTCATAAGATGACTACCTCATGCAATTATCCTCTTCACTCCTGTGGAAAACTGTTACCCACCCAGTGAAAGGCACTTTCTTTCATGTAATTTTCTGCATAATTATGATAATCATGGATTGTATCTTTTTTTATTCAAAACTGACATAAATGCTACAAGAATGATTTATGCAAGAGAGAATCTTAAATTGGTTACATCCTACCCTCACGTACAGTGCTCGTTTAAGTGACTTTCAAGCGAAAAGTGAAGTATAAAAATAAATGTATACATTTATCTATAAAATAAAGTTTGTTAACATTTTAGTTGGTGGTAGGTTGCTGTATGTTTATGCACCCATTGAAATTCTCTAAGGTCTTAGTCTTCATGCACAAAACAGATAGGTATTAATCAGTTTCACTTTTATTCATGCTGAGGCCAAAATTGAATTCTGTATGACTCATACTGTGCATTTGCCTTAAATATGAAATTGAGATTAGAGGAAGGTTGTATTAAACGCTGTTTCACAACTGGATAAATTTGAGGACTACTGCATCTCTTTGGTTTTTAGACAGAGAAAAGGAGATTTCCCTTCTGTGAACAAAGGGAAATGTTTAAGAAATAAATTGGCATGATGATGTGTTTCTCCATTGATGGTCTTTAATAATGGTTATTGCATTTTTTTTAATGTAAAGTTATTGTTGTCTGTGTAGTTCCATCCAATGTTGACTACTTGAGATCTCCACTACTCTTCTCAAAATGTATATAAATTTTCATGTCCTCAATTTCTTCCCCCAAAATACTAGTTTTCATAGTTTTGAAACTGAAACTGAATCTTCAGTTCACTGGAGTTTGCTCAGTTAAGCTTTTTGTATCTGATATTACTGTAGGGTGTAAGAGCCCAAGCCAACCAGTAATCTTGTTTTTAGGGCCGCGTTTGCATCTGTGTTAGTGCTGGTTCATAGGATAGTAACTGTTAAGTTGTCAAGTACACTGAGAGTGTGGGAAGTGTGGCAGGTGTGTTTTTCCTTTTCACTGTTTTGTATTTTACTTTTACATATGTCTGTACTACAGAGAAATCTATGCCCATGTATTTTCACGGGGGCCAGTGTTCAGCTGTGTAGAGCAACCAGAAGCAGCTTGTAGAGGTACTGCTTAGAGTTGCCAGGAAAACAGAGCTATTTCCACTGCAAAAATATTTTCATAGGTCAAAGGCACTGCCTGAATATAAAAAATATTTTTACAGTGAAAATAAACAAGTCTGCATTAGTTTTTGCCATTAACCCTTTCTTTTCGAATGCTCCCCCCCCCATCTCACCCCTCCAATTCTCCTTGTGTGCAATGTTTCATTTATGGCTTTAGTCTGGTGATAATTTCTATAGGTCTTTTCTTACTCTCTGTTACAGGAGCTTAATCAGTATCTATTTGCTGTTTACACAAAAAAAGTGGGTTTTTTGCCATCTGAAACTTTTTTTGAATATGTAAATAATTTTTACAAGTTACAACTCTGACTTCTAGGATAATGTGTTTTGCCTTTTTGTCTGTTTACTTGCTTACTCACTTCTTCAGCCCATCCTTCCCAGAGACTCCTGCCAGAAAAGCCTGTACTGAACAAACTTTCCAAGTTTCTTGGTTGTGATACTACACATAGGACTGTGCGTGAAATGCAGTCTTAATGTGAACTCACTATAGATTTTATTCCATTTAGTCATCCTCATTATGGCCACTTGGTTCAGATATACTAGCATACTGTGCATTGTGGGCTCTGGGAAGATTATACCCTAAGCTAGCGCTTAAATGTAACATACAATTATAATGGTAAGAATCTACAGCCATCCTTATTCCAATACAGATAACATTAGTTCTTAAGTTAGTGGTTTATCTGCAATGTTTTCCTACCTGACTCTGAACTCGGATCTCTGAATTTAGTTAATATTCATGTTTAGGAGTCAGTAAGCTACAGGAAAGAAAAAGAGCAGGCAGTATGATGGTAGGAAGATGTAAAATAGATCCCAGATTTTTTCACATCATATCATAAATTCTTTGAACTTTGGCCTAAAATACTGTGAATGCATTTGTTTTTAAGAGATTGTAACTCATACCATCGTACTTCAGCTTTGAATTTCACTTGGTATCTTTTTCTGTGTAGTGACAAATTTCTAGATTGGAAGTATTGAAACTGATTCCAGGTTACCTACATTTTTGTTTTCCTATCAGGAAAGTAATTTGTCTACATTTTTATTGCATGGTTTCTACGACTGAAACCTGCTTTAGTTTTAGTAATTGGAAAGCATTAGAAAGGTCGCTTGTAATGATGTTTCTAAGTTGATGCATGAGATGTTTTTTAAAAAAAATATGGTAAAATAGCTAACTTGGGATTTTTGTGGAAAACTTGCAGAAATGGATAAATAATCATGGCAGAGTCTATTTAAAATGCCTTTAATTATTGTAAAAGTTGATGAAGGTTCACAGCTTTGTTCTTCCCACCTGTGTATCTTTTAATAAATCAGAACTATAAAATTTGAAAATACTTTTTTTCCCCTTTTATAAATCAAACACAGTTTGTAGGCTAAAGCACATATTTTTAATTCTAGGTTACTAAAGATGATTTCCAGACCTTTGATTATATACTATGTATGGATGAGAGCAATCTAAGGTAATGTATGAAGAAATGGAACAAATTCATATGGATTACTTGTAGTGATGTCTCATAAGTCACTTTGAAGACAGATGTCACGTTTTACTGCTTAGCTTGTTTTGGGGTTTGGGTTTTTTTTTTTTGTACGTGTGTGTGTTTTTAATCCTAATAGATGGATTCTTTATTTCCAGTATGTTTAATGAGCTAGAATTCAGTGGTTTATTTGTGTGATACATGCCACTCGGGGATTAAGGACATGGAAATTTAGTATACTTTGTGCTATAGATGTGCAGCTTATGCCTGTATAGTTAAGAATGAGGACATATTGTCTTTTGATCAAAGGGATCTGTTTTTCTAATTGCATAGGATCTAAAAGACACTGTGGAAACTTGGAAGGGATTAAATAAGGTGTGGGGTTTTTTCTTTTTTTTTTTTTTTTTTTTTAAATAGAAATAGAGTGAGCTCTGAAATAAGTAAGGTTGTTAGCCAGGGGAAATCTTATTTGTTACTGTTAGCCATGTTCTAATTAAGTGTGTCTTTGAGACAATTTATACCCAAGAAAGATTTGGTGAAGTAGCTGCCTAGTATGAAAATTTGGATATAATTAGCAAAATTTCTGCTTAATTACATACATATTGATGATGGGGGTTAAAGGGCTGAGCTCTAATAAACTACAAGTGTCAAAGTGCTTGTAAGGACTATTACTTGTGAAGTTAGTTAAAAAAAACCAAAAAACAACCTCCAAAACACCACAACCAACAACAAAACAAAAACCAAATAAAACCCTATTAGTAGCACGTAAGGACTTTTAGAAGCAGCACCACTTACCTGAAAGGAGTATCATTTTGTTGAATTTTCTAGAATGTTTTGAATGACCTCTCTTACACAGCCTGCATGAATGAAGGGTATATAACACTTGGCTTGATTGCAGTGGGTCAGGCAAAGATGTGACTAGGCTTACTTCTATTTTCACTTGAATTCTTAAATGAAAACTTACTGCTGTATTAACAATTCATATGATATGAGCTGTAGAGCAGAAGAAACATCACAACTATAATAGGGATATTGCTACTGCTACACTTAAGCTTCACCTCAAACTTGCACCCAATTCAACCATTTTCTCTGGGAATGCCCATTCGTAGCACTAGGAGGGCAAGCTGATGCCACGTGTTGATGGAGTGCCTGTCATATCAGGAAAGGAAGATTTGGGACATCCCTTTTCCTTAGTACCAGAGCCACCTGGCCCTCTCCTGTTCATTAAGTGGTATGCTAAAAGCTTTGAAGGAAATGGTTAGACATTTTTTTAATAATAAAAGGCTAGAGAATTTATCGAAAATCTGTAAATTCAAGTAATAACTTCTGGGTTGATAGAGGAGTCCTGAGTTTTCTTCAAGGAAAAACAGTATTGTGGTCTCACTGCTATTTTGTCTTTCTAAATGGTCTGAAATTAATTTCTTAATCAGAATTAATTAATAGAATCTAATTTCTTAAAACTGATTATGCTTATGACTGTAAGTATTTACAGGGTTTTTTGCCTTTTTTTAATGCTGGGTAAGCAAAATGATGATTTGGTATGGAGATGTGTAATATTAAAATAATTTAATATGTTCTGGCTGTTCAGCATTGTGAAAGTTGTACTGAGCCGCTTTTAATCTGAAGGTGATGAGAGGTACATTTTAACTGCATTTGGGATAATGGACAGTCGTAAGAAGATGGGTAAAATACCATCTCAAAACCAGTATGTTTTATCAATGAGAGGCAATGTAGAAGAAAGGATGTGACAACTGATGAAATGTTATAGTATGTCAAAGGGAAGACAGGTCTTGCTCACCTGTTCACCATTTTCTGTTAAGTGAATGTAGCAGGACTTCACATGAGTTAGAGGCCGTATTGAGAGAACTTGCAGCACACCAGTTTAAAACACTGGTTTTGAAGAGATGGGAGAAGCTTACTCATACTTCTGGAAAAATATCTAGATAATTTTCACTATTTTTGTTCAATACAAGCTAAAGGTGGATATTGAAAGTACTAATGATTGATTTGAGGAAGAAGTTGATGAACTTAGTCTTACAAAGTTCTGTTAAGCCTTAGGTCAAGTGCCTGACTGCTTGTTAATGCTCTGAATTAAGTTTATGTATATGTCCTCCATACTCAATTAAAAAAAAAACAACAAGAAACAAATGAAAACAAGCAGCAGCAGCATAGAGAGTCCACAGAATTGACTGAGTCCAGACACATATTATTTTCCTGTGTTCTTTAGAAACGGTCATGAGCGTCTCATGCTGATGCCAAGAAAGTTCTGAAGAAAAATTCATGGGAAAATTTTATTTTCTCTTTTACAGAGATCTGAAAAGGAAAAGCAACCAAGTTAAAGACTGCAAGGCCAAAATTGAACTACTTGGAACTTATGATCCACAGAAACAACTTATCATTGAAGATCCGTACTATGTATGTGTAAGAAATTCTTTGGGTGGCTTGATGAAAAATTGTGTATGTATAGTATATCATCTTTCCAGATCCCACAGTTGACATGTGACACATAATCTGATGTTATACAAAGCCAAGTGTAAACATTTTTTGAAATGACTTAACAAAACAATATAAATTATTGGGATAGGAAAGGAAAACATGTCTTTATGCTTATAACAATTATTTAAATTTAAATAATGCAGTGCACCTATGTTTTCAATATCGGGTTAAGCTCTGGTTGGTCAGCCTCCTTGCAAAGAGGATGTAATCAGGAAAGATGGAACAAAGACATGGACAGATGTCATGGTTTAACTATATCAGCTATTAGGAAGAAAATTAACTCTATCCCAGCTGAAAACAGGACAACAGAGATGGTCAAAGAAGTTGAATAATATCAGACAAGAGCAACCAATTAGATTAAGATTCTTCAGTTTAGGAAAGAAAAGTGGATGAAGACACAGTAGAGTTCTGTAAAACGTTGATGTCATGGGAAAAGGTGAATAAGGAATTGCTATTCATTACCCAAGAAGTGGAGAATATCAAATGGCATTAGTGGGAAGCAGGTTCAAAACAAAAAGAGGTGGTGGTTTTTTGTTTGTTTTTTTCCCCACACAGTGCTTCATTAAACTGTGAAACTCAACATGACGAGTTACTGTGAATATAAGAAAAAAAGAAAAGGCTTATAAGGGCTTAAAAAGTGAATGGAAGAAATATGTGAAGGGAAGTTCATCCAGGACTGTTGAGTACAAAGTCACAGTGTTTGGCTGTGGAAATTCCTGAGCTGCAGGTAGTTCAAATTAGGAAGAAGTATGCAAAAACTATCACCAAGTATTTGTACTGTTCTTATTCTTCCCTAATGTCGGTTATTTGCCATTACTGACAGCGGGAAACTAGTTTGCAAAAATTTTTTGTTTGAGCCAGTATTGCTATTCTTACGTTCTTTTTCCTCTGTTCTTTTCTAGGGGAATGAAAAGGACTTTGAAACTGTTTACGAGCAGTGTGTTAGATGCTGTAAAGCGTTTTTGGAGAAGTCTCATTAATGCTTCATCATTTTATTTCTAAAAGAAAATAATTAGCTTCTCCTGAAATACGTAAGGTTTACTTGATTGATGTATTTAAATAGTAAAATTATGCCTCAGTAGGTTCAAAACTTTTTTCAGTTTAACTTTATATTTTAGCTTTTCTGTCATCTAATTAAAAAATATAGAAAAGTTTTAATTGGATTAGATGATCAATCATTTTGTCACACATCAATGTAATAATAAAGTATATCATTCAGAATAAATTTATCTGTGAACTCTTCCAGTGCTTTCTCACAAGCGCTGCAAAAGTAATGTCTCGCTTCTTTATGTGCTATACTAACTAAACTGAGGTCTTCTCATTGTGCCCTTAGTGAGTTAATTTAAATCAACTTTCAGTGGGAGTCTGTGAGATAATAGTTCATGTACGGTAACTTAGGCATGTCATCCTAGTATCGTTAGACAGCCTTTGGACTGAAGCCGTTTCGTATTGAGCCTGCTAGGCTAAAAGAACTGCCTGCTCCCGGACAGACATTGCTCTTAGCACTATTTCAAAGCTTAAGCAAGCAAAACCTCTGTGTGTGTCATCAGGATCCTGTGAAATGGGTTTTTATATCAGTTTAAATGCTCAGTTATTCAAAGAAGAAATAATTTTTGTTCTAGTAGATTTTTATACTAATTAAGATGAACTCGGTTCAGAAATAGTGATTGATGTTAATAGGACTTCTCTGGCCAGTCTTCCTTTGGTCTTGTGGTCAATTCCTAGCACACTGATACAAGGAGATGTAACATAGCATTTACTTTGAGGACAAAACAGGTCAGCTTAAAAGCCTAAATGTGCAATGTACATTTTGTATCTCATAGTAGTAAAATGCTCAAATCCATGCAATATAATCAATGAGAAATTTGCTGTAATACCAGTTCCTATGTGGGTGTCAGACAATATTTTCAGATTTACTCAGGAGAATGGATAGCCTGTCAAAAGTGTTCTCTGAGACTATAGTTCAACCTGGAGAGGCCATCTGTAATATAATACAAAATTAACAGAAGGCCAGTAAGTAGAAAATTCTGCTCTTGGACAAAAATTGGATGCTTTGTAAAAATCCATGCCTGTTTGTCTGAACATCACCTTTCATTTCTGCCTTAAAAACATAAATGTACTGAGATCAGTAATGTAACTGATACCATGACAATTTTCCTATTTTGAACAGTACCAACATTGGTATGAACTAGCATTACCACACGATCTGTAAAACTTTTTCTTATTTATTTAGCCTTGTTT
Source organism: Pygoscelis adeliae (assembly GCF_000699105.1). Taxonomy (NCBI): domain Eukaryota; kingdom Metazoa; phylum Chordata; class Aves; order Sphenisciformes; family Spheniscidae; genus Pygoscelis; species Pygoscelis adeliae. The sequence continues at coordinate 85,388 of NW_008825234.1, forward strand.
TTGCCTCTGTCTGCCTTCCAAACTAGCAGAGTAGCCTCTGTATTTGTCACCCACTCTCCCTTCTGGAAGAGGGATGCGATTCGATAGAGGACCCTGTTATTCCTGGGGAGGGAGGAATCCTGCTGTCACTGCGTGTGCTGCAGCCTGCACAACGGGGATTAAGTTTCCTGGGACTCTTGCTGTAGGATAGCTGTGTTTGTGTTAATGAGGTTTCTGTTTTGTGCTAAAATTTCAGACATAAAACTTAAGAACCTGCTTACAAAAAGGCAAGTGGTAGAGGGAATGCTTAAATACAGAAATCAGGATCTTTGTGCATTATTGCATTACCAATAGTTTTGACTTTTAAAGAACAAGCTAGGAATTTGCAAGTTAATGGTTGTTTCACTTCAGGGACAAAGAATAATATATATAATATTTCAGGTCAGATCAAGCACTTAATCTGGAAAAAATTGCTTTGACAAAATAAATGAGGGAAAATGATGGGCAGTTAGGGACAAACCATCTTAAATGTGGTTTTATGCACTAACCTCAGAAGTGGAAGTATTTAGGTGTAATCTAATGTTACTCTCTGCCAGAATGACCATTTAAAATATTCCGGTGAAAGTAAAATAACTCAGAAGACTGAGAACGTGATGGTTAGTGCTTTCCCACTCATGGCTGAATAGGAATTGAACCTATCATTTCCTGCATACTAAAGTTAAGATTTGAAAGTCTTAAATCTATCTTTGAGCTGCTGGGGTAACAGAAAGGAGATAAAAGGGTATGGTTGTTTACCTTCACTAGGCTTAGTAATCTTCCGGTAAAGTGATACTCAGTCAAAACTATTTGTGTTAAATTCAGTTCGGATTCAGATTTTAAAAGTTTCAGCCTTGAGGTATATTTTCAGCAAGTAATCTATTGGCTAAATAATTCACCAGCTCTACTAGCAGGAAAAAGCTGATTGATTGATTTTATCCTTAGTGGGTTTCTTTTGGAGGAGGGGAAGGAGAGCGCCATGGTGTTCTAAAAGAACCTGTAGAATACAAGAATACAGAACAGGAATTGCCTTCAGGAAGGACAGTTGCACAGTACTGCGATTTGGGTTCCAAGAGGAACAGTGAACATAGGATTAATACACAAATCGTGTATTGTACAGATGACTAAGCTCTTACAGGCTTAAAATACCACTCATGAAAAATGTAACGTTGAATGAAAAAATACAGAACTGATGCCTCCTTCCCCCTCTGCCCCACCACAGCTTGTTTTAGTTTAGGTAGTAAGCTTATACCTAAGACTAAATTAAAAATCTGCTATAGTATAGTTGTATCTTCTGTCAAAGCATGCTGACTTCTCCTAAATCTAGAGAAAACTTCCATGGGATTAACTTATTTATATTAATGTATTAAGTCATTAAATAAATTACTATTTTCCTTTTACAAGGAAATGTTCTAGAAAGTTTTTATTTAACCAGATTTCAGGTGTCCTTCTGCAAAAAGAAAGATTTATACTAATTTAAACTCCCATGTTAAGTAATGTGCTGTGATCAGATTTCAGTCAGTGGAACCCCAGAGAAGCAGAGTGTTCCATCCACGTGTTTACTGCAGATGAGCAGCTAAGTGAATCCTGTAGCAATAGATTCCTTTAACTACCAATTTTTCGGTATACATGTATTACTTCCATTGAGAAATGAAACTTTAGCATTTAGTGATCACTGACAGCAAATACAAAATATGCACTTCTCCCGTACTAAATACAGCCGTGTTCTAGGATGGGATTTTGTACTTCTGCCGTTTTTTTCTTTTTTCTTCTAAAGACCTAGATGCTGAAGGCTCTTAAGTGGGAATCTCAAGAATCCCAGCTCCTAGCTATTTCCGAGGGTGGGGAGGGGTGTGTTTGGTTTTGTTTTTACATTTTGTAGTTTGAATTGAGGATAAACTGGAAGCTAAATGCCAATATTAAGATAAAAGTACCCGAGGTTCATCTACAGATCACACATAAAATTTTTCTTCCTGTTTGAGCCATTTTATTGTGACAACTGGATTTAATACCTGATTTAAGGAAGAAAGGGAAATGTATATCAAGGCTTCCTGAGTAAGTGTTCACTGACTCAACAGTTTTATGGTACTAAAATGATTTATTGGACATTTACTGATTGTATCGCCTTGCAATATCATGAATAGACGGCAGATTTTTTTTGGCAAAAAACCCAAACAAGCATTTGTCATAAAAAAATATTCAAATTCATAATGCTATAGAGACTTGGAGCAGCCTTGTGGTCTGGGCATTTTGCGGGACTGGAACACACAGATCTGTCCGTCCTCACAAATCCATAGGGAGTGTCCAAATTACTGGACTTCTCTGAGGTGCGTGTACCTTTCTTTCTTACTCTACCAGACTCTTACTGGAAAGAGGCTTAAGCGTGGATAAATGATAGTAGCTACCAGAAGATAGCTTGTTTATCAAATTCTGGATTCAGTGAACAGAAAGCAAACTGAGGACAACTTAATACCAAACACTTTATTACTTGCGCTTGTTATTTACAGTATTTACATATTGCACGTTCGCTGGAATGTTTTATACGTTTATTATAGAAAGTAAATTAATGGCAGCTTGTGTTTGTGTACAAAATCCATGCTCCACTGTCCCAAAAAATATGTCTACTTGGAATTACGTTCCTGTTTGTCATGCAATTTGTACTCCTAGGGTACAATGTGACCCCAATGTAAGTCTGTTTTAACCAAACTTTTAAAAAATTGCATAAGCACGAAGGATATCAAGTGACCACAACTACTGTGGAGCAGATCTTTAGTAGTTCTAGATATACAAACAAACATTCCTTAGAATTGTAGAATTAAGCAATAGAACATCAATTTTCTTGGTGAAATATTTGTGTTTACATAATTTTTGGCAGCATTACACATCAGTTGTAAAGTGTGTTTTTAAGTATGGAGCATCAAGTACTAGAGGCAGTTATGCTACTGTAAAGAATGTCAATCTGCAAACTGTTGATGACATACAAAATGCATGTTAAAAGAATTATGGGAAGTAGTCTGTCAATCTGCAAAAATAAATCTCTTGTTCACAATGGAATATGTTATAAAGGTAATAAGTTCTATTTCCCTGTTGGTTTCCAAGGCACTTCTCTTGGTTCTTGGTGTTTCTTTTCATGGTAATAACATCTGGTGGATTAAAAGAAAGGAGAAAATTGCATTTCATCACTTTTATGCTTGCATACATGTGTTCAAGAATGTATTTATCATATTGAAAATAGTAAATAAAACTGGAGAATTCAGTAATAACTGGAAAAATCCAGTAGCGCATTTCTGACTTAGCTCAGTTTAGTTTGTATCAGCCTGACTGCTAAATTACTGTCTTGTTTGTTAATCAAGGCTGAAATTTTGGAAATTGTCCCTTTTTGTGGTGGTTCATTTTAGGTAGACAGATTTGGAAAATACAGTTCTACCTGTTCAAAATGTGCTCATAGGTATGTTTAGCCTGTTCCTATGAGTGCAGCTGTGAAGTCAAAAAGTGCATAAACCTCAAGGATGGTATTAACAGATCGCAAATTTCTGTCTTAATGTCAGGAAGCTGTTGATACGATGTCCAGTAATACAAATCTGCCAAGGTGAGGTTTGAAGGATCTAGGAAGGATTTGATGTTTCATTGGGCCATCAGTGAAGAAGCCTGGACTCAGATAAACAAGAAGCAAGTAGAAGTAACTTTCAGAGATTTGGTCACATAAATACAGCCCCTGGGACCTGCAAACACTGAGGCAACACAAACTGAGTAGGAGCTGCAGTGGTTCAATTTGCTGCCCGTTCTATTAACTCTTCCCAGAGTAGTTTCTTGGAATGAAATCAAAACCATTTCTGTGAGACAGGTATCAAAATCACTGATACAAAATTACACGTTTCCACATTGCTTATGTACATATCTATAAATCCATCCTCTCTCCAGTAACTTCTGAGTTTGTTTTCTGCAACCACATTTGCTAGATCGGTGACCAGTGAACGCTGCAAGTGTGTTTCTAAGACAACCTGTTAACGTCCTTATTTTGAAGTAAAAAATGCACTGTGTCTTACTAGTCAACAGGAACTGCATGTGTGAAAGGCACCGCTCTTACATGCGAGCAGATTCACCTGAACCTTGTGTGTCTCATGGATACCAGAAGTCCATGTGGGAGATAGAAAACAGTGGGTTCTCCGATACTAGAGTTCTGCTGATGTCATTTTTCACAGTTAAAACTTTCATATTGTCTGTCTGAACATATGTTTCTGTCTGTCCCATGGTCAGAGCGAATTCTCTTTTGAGTTCCTCTACATTTTCTACTGCTTAAGTATAATTTGTAATAGAATCATTTGAATGCAAAGTCAGTCAGACTTGACATAATCCATTGGAAATCAAGCTTTTGGTGCATACAGAAATATTTGTTAGTAGTATTTAAACATACTTAGTTTTGCAATTTTTTAAAGCTATTAGGAAATGTAATGAAGTTACAGAAAAGCTTAATGCAATTTAGTTTTTTTCTGGCTTTGCAGATAGGACAAATACTTTTTTTTTTTTTTAAATGTCCTTCCTTAGAGGGGAAACTGATGTAAATTTTCCTTTTCTTGCATTTTTCTTGCTTATTTTCCATATGTATGCCCCTAATGTACCCTATTTAAGCCGTGATGTTTAAAAACAAATTAACATGCTTTTGGTCTGATCAGTGTGTGGTACAACTGACAAGTTAAACACTGAGAATTTAATAAATAGTTTTTTCATTATTAATACTAATGGGAATATGCAGCTCACTGAGGGTGAAAAACTGGAAGCGGATAGGCTGCTAGTCTGTCATCTCATCTATACCTGCTTTTGTATGGATACCTGATCAAAACCTGTGGGTCTTGGATTTGCAGTGCTCAGCTAAACTGCAGTTTTCTAAATCTCTGGCTTTTTCAGAAACCCTTGAAAAGGCCCCAGATTTTTAGCGTTGATCAATCTGCTGTTGTACTATTTTTTTTTTTTTTAATTTCACATAGTCTATGTTATATGCATCAGTCTAGGAAAATTAAATTGGAGTTTAGCTGAAGGATGGCAGGTAGTATTCTCAGTGGAGATCCTGCATACTATTTGACTGCAGTCTCTGCTGAGAACACAAGTAGCCATACAATTCCCTTCTCCTCTTTCATTCGATTCTTGGTTTTCCTTTGCTAATGCAAAGAAAAAAAAAAGAAAAGAAAACCCCAACAAACCAAAGCACAATCCCAACCAGCAATATTAGCTGAAACCAACCAAACCATACACTTGTTCCATTTTTAAAAAGCACAAATGAAGGATATTCTAAAGGCATTTTACAGTTCTCCAAATTTGGTTCTAGTCATTATCTGTGCCTGATGGTGGAAAGAAACTCTGTAAGAAAAAGCTAATCTATGTAAAAGAAGAATTTAGTGGTGTAAATAGCAATATAAACTTTAAAATACTGTGCCAGTAGGATTTTGTAGCAGAACATCCATGTGCCGACATCAAAAATGCCTTCCCCAAGTGTGAACGCCCAGGTGTAAGTCTGCTCTAATGTGAGCATCAGATCAGAGAACCCTGCATTGAAGATGATAAAGCTCTTAATGTTACATCTGGTGCTAGCCACAGAGATCCCCTCGTAAGGAAGACTCAGAATTGCCTCTTAATAAAGCTGGACTATGCCACACTAGTAACCATGTACACTGGCCGGCCATTTAATTCAAAGCAATAGTTCATTACCTCGGGAACTACTTCCTGTCACCCAGCAGAGGTGATAGAACACGTCACGGGAAGTTGTATATGATGGATCAAGCAATACTTTCTAGGAAAAAAAGGGTCTTCCTTCACTGAATAATATGCAAAACCCACCTCTTAATTCCACCTTCACTTCTATGAAATGAAAGTGTCTGACATTTCTTGAGTGCACTCGATGTTAGTCTCAATAAGAAACTATGTGAGAAAGCAAGCAATCAAGGGCTGCTCTTTCCATTGTTAGAAAACACTTGAAACAAAAGTTTAAGCCCAAATATTATTCTGGTTTAAGAATAATTAGAAAAAGTGGATATATAATACAGTGTACACGAATGGGATATTTATGGTAGTATTTCAGTTTTCTCTTTATGTATTTAAAGTTTCCAAGTTTATTTTGTATTTTCAGCTTTTTTAACATATATTATTAGTATGGTCAATATGTCTTGAGGAGTTTACACGGGTTTTTCTGAGTTCCAAAGGAAATTTCAGTTATCAGTGTGCTTTAGCTTATTAGGAATTTTACAAAGAACCTTTGACCTTCATATGTATATATCTTTATTCTTGCCCTATCATGTACATTAAGCAAGAAATAATGTTTCTGTTGCTTTTCCTTTAAATATTGTTAATGATAGCTGTCTCTCTAGGAAACAAGCAACTGGTATATTTTTTTCATACACTTTTTATAGTATATAAAGCTCGTTTTCTCTGCTCAGCCTGAGATTCCTACTACTTGCACTACTCTTGTATTTATTAGTGCAAAATCGTTTGTGTCACTAGTTTTATTTTGTTCATTTGAAATAACTGTGGAAACTTTAAAAAGTTAAAAATACATAAATACTTGTCAGTATAGTAATAAGAAGAAATCTTCAAAACGGAAGTATGTGATCATATGTGATACTGCAGTCCTTAGTCCTTAAACCACTCCTTACAGTACAAGGAGGTTCTAAGCATATATTATGAGATCAGGTGTTGGTCTCTAGCAAACACTCGAAGAACAGGAAATGGTAAAGGGAGGGCACCGACAGTAGCACCTGCAGTTTTCAAACAAAAGCAGTAAAATCTGTATGACTGTAGCCAAAACAATTGTGACAAATGCTGTCAAAGAGGCCAGCTTTTCTTTTTCAGATTCATCACCATCTGCCACAGGAAATCCACAAGATCTGAGTTGGGAACTTCAGGTAAAGACTTCAGGAATCTTGTTCCTGAGATCTCTTACCTGCCGCAGATATGGACAACATAATTGTTGTCAGATGCATCTGCATGGGGTGGAGCAAAGCAAGCATGGGAACTGAGGAAACTGGGAGAAAAATGAGGCTGAGGGACAGAACAAAAAAGAGTATCAAGGACAGGACTCTAGCATAGCTGTGTCGAACACGAGAAGGAGAAGGTGTTACAGAATAAAACTAGTCAGAGATGGTGCTGGTGGCAACAGGGAACACAGCCTGGGTTGCGGATTGGGGAAAAAAAAAAAAGACTTCTGAGTGATGTGGTAATACAAATATGCTGCTCTGGCTTCACTCACGCAATCTCAACAAGTAAAAGGGCTGTCACTGGGCCCCTGTACTGCTTGTATCTGTGTGACAGGCAAAATGTGAACATACGCTCTAAAAAAGAGAAGATGGAGCCCAGTTACCTATGTGTAGGATAAATGAGAAAAAGTGAAGGTTCCATAAGACATGTTGTATTACAACCCCCCCCCCCTTAGGTACGTACTATGATAGTAATAGATGCCTAATTCCTGTTTTCGCGTATGGTATTCTTGTTTGATCTTAGCACTGAGTTTCAACGCCTTGTGTGCTTTAAAGCTATGACAGTCCAAAATGCATTTTAAGTACAAATAAAAAACAACAAGCCTATCCTCCTTCCCCCCCCCCCCCCAATTGATCTCTAAACATAGACAGATGTCCATGGATCTGAAAAATGCACCAAAACTACTAGTTTGGATTCCAGAGTATCAAAAAGCCATAATTTGTCTATAGCCCAGCCCACTCCTAAGTCCAATGAAACGAAATTCAGCTACTGAGCAAAACAGGAAATCTAATTTGTTGGGGGGAAAAAAAGTAGGTGTGGATAATTAAGAATGTGTGATTTTACTAGTTTATAATACAGGAGTTTAAAAAGATTTTTTTAGATGTATTTGTCATTACAATTAATATAAATGGTCAAATTCTACTTGTGAATTTAGACCTTTACGGAGTAGTATCATGTAAGAAAATTTTGTTATCTAATATTCAGGAGTTAGTCTGAGCTTTAGAACTGATACTAACTAGTAGCCTTACGGCAGACACCAGAAGTGTTTACCTATTGCCAGACTATAAATAAACTCTTTGTACACTAGAGAGCCACCTTAAGTAAGAAATGGCTTTGAATTCTTGTCTTGCTATGTTCAAAACTTTGTAACTTCTTGAAAACACCTTGGACTAACGATAACTATACTTTATGGAGAAAAAGTATGGTTTGATAAGTGGAAAAATAAAAAAAGAACCCATTTTTCTACAGCTCAGTCCATAAAATGATGAAAACAAATAAAGCCTGCATTATACTTTTCTGCGAGAGGGGATGTCTTACCCACACAAATTGAAATGATGCAGTGGAAACACTTTGAGGAGGAAGGATGCTTAATTTTATGGAGACACCTGTGGATCTCAAGGCATATGTGGTATGTTCCTTTCTACTAACAGAGGTTGCTTAAGAGTGCTGATACTATTAATGACTTGGTCTGTGTGGAGTATAACAGAAGTGGAGGCTTGTTACTTACGTTGAAACATGCCCGCTAGTTGAGCAAAGGAGTTGTTTGGCAAAATGAGATGGACTTCTAAATAGACTCCCAGCTTGAGATGTGAACTACTTCAGTTACTTTAGTTCCTTCATATTATGAGTTTGTGTTTACGTGATAGGATGTAAAGATACAGATAAAACTTTCTAAAGAAAGGGAGAAAAGAATTCCCTACTCTGATGTATCTGCTTATTAGTATTGGTAATAACATTAGTCCCTTATCTTTCGCAGGTGAATATCATTATATAATAGCTAATTTATTCCTTGCTTTCTGGATTTTACAATTGAAAGGTTGAATCCCTGGCATTTCTCCTAGTTAGATGAAAGGATTTACCTATTTGCTAACTTTTATTTGTCCTAATACTATATGCAATTGTTTCCACGATTCCATCCCTGAACACACAATGTATGAATAAGAGACTCCTCTCTATGGCTGCATGTTTCAAATTAAGACAACAAGTAATGTGACAGTTACTGGACATTAGAAACATTCTGCATTGAAGCTGAGCTAGTTTAGGTTTATTTTAGGAAGTCAGGCAGAAAATACTTAAAGAAATGTTGAGAAGTTTAGCGTAAAGTCAGGATGCTGAATTACATCTAATGATTTAATATATTACCTCTGCCCTTGCCCCTAGAAAAGTCCTTTCTAATGTCTAGCTGGAATCCTCTCTTGTTGCAAAGTTGGACAAATAATGTCTTATTTATCCACACTGGATAGAGAGAATGGCTTGTAGCCACTTTTTATGAAATTGAATAGCTCCATCATGTTTTCCTGCAGTTGTCTTTTCTTTAGATTAAATAACCCCAATTCCTTTTAGCTGTTCTTGTAAATTGAGTTTTCTAGGTCTTTGGTCATCCATGTTGCTCTTCTTTGGACTCTTACAAGAAGCACCCATATGTCTTCGTGTTGTCCTTAATTAAATACAGTATTCCAGCAACAGTGATTATTTCAGGTGTTTTATAAACAATGATCCTATTTATAAATAGGATCAGTAAATACAGTACGGTGTCTGTGTTTTTACCAAGTGTGACATGGTTGACATGCTTAGTTTGTGATCCACTACAACCCCTACGTTTTCTACAGAACTATCTGTCTAGCTATTCACAACTTGCTGTGTATTTCTGCAGTTGATTACTCCTGCATGACTTCGTAATTCTGCTCTTTCCTTCAAATTTTATCCTGTTTTTAGACTATTCAGCTAATTTTCCAAGGTTATTTTCAATTTCAAGGTTGTACTCCACCATGGTTGCTTCTCCTACACTACTGTCATCCATAAATATAGTTTTCTATCACCCAAGTTATTAATGAAAATATTGAACAATACCATACCCATAATGAAGCTGTATGACTCTGCTCAATACATTTTTCCAGTTTGACAGTGAAGCACTAATAAATTGTGTATTTTTTCCCAGCCATTTTTACATTTATCTTGATCACATTTCCCTAGCTTGCTTGTGAGATTGCCGTGCAAAACAGTGTCAGTGCTTTAAAAAAAATGAACTAAGATGCTTAACATTTACTCCTTTTTCTCACTGACTCTCTCCACAAGACATGTGTTTTGTCACAGAGTTAAAATATCTTGGTTTGACAGCATTTGTTACTGACAAATCTATACAGGTGATTATTTATCCCTTTGTCAGAGCTCACGTTTTTGTCTCAGGTAAAGGTTGAGAACAGAATGTAAATTAGTCCTTTTGTATTCTTACGTGTCAGTTTTCTAGAAATACACATCGTTTGGAAGTACTTTTTTGTTTGGTTGTTTTTTGTTTTTATTTTGGTGCATGGTGAAATTCCCAACGTAGTTGTAGGAACTAGAGGTACATCTAGGCAAAAAGGGAGGGAATAAACCCATAGACACAAGAGGTGAACACAGTGAAAATCCCAAGAAATCTGAGTAGCTTAGTTTATCAATGCTACTGATAATACATTTTAATTGAATTACTATAAAAGCACCTGCAACCTATCTGCATTTATAAAGCTTTCATGTCTATAGCTATGTATATATTAACTCATACTAAAATGTACACCATAGATCTACAGCTGCACACATAAAAGGACTGCCGCTGCCAATACAGGCAATTGTGTGCTGAGTCAACTCTTGAAAAATAAGCTACAGCTGTTGTGTTTTGTTCCGTAACAACAAATTCACTATCTGCTAACTGTATGCTGCTATGAATAATTCACAGCTGATGCACATGGACTTTTATATAATGACTTCCAGTAGGGGGTACCCTTTATTTATTGCCAATATTTGCCAGATTAAGCCAGTTACTTCAAGTACTCTGAAAGGGGAATACCTTAGCCAAAGGACAATTCTTATTACACTCCCATGAATTTTCATGTATGAAACACAAAATCCACTGCTTTGCTGTGCAGTAGAATACTGCATAGTCGTTACTGCTATGAAAAAGCTTACCTCTATCCTTCCATGCACATTGGGCTTACTGCCAACCGAGTAAGAAGCCGGGCACATCTTTTATAGTCTGTCATGAAAAAAGAGCATAAATACATTACTAAATTAATGAATTTTGCCTTTAAAAATCAAAATTGGTAACGGTGTGCAAATTATTGTCGTAATGAAGTTCAACGAACACCTTAGTTTGCAACAGTAGAGAAATCAGCTCCTTAGACTTAGAAATGGGAGCGTGCAAGAACTGTGTAACTGAAAGCCATGTCTAATGGGACATGTAACTATGCACCTGACTTCTGCATAGGTACGATCTATAAACAAATAGCACGAATGTGCTTGGAGGCTCTCCAAGTGTATGCATGTATGAAGATTTATACATCTGTGTCTGTGCTTAAATGTGGGATCTGAACATGTGGCTGTAGCATTTCCATACTAGAGGAAGAATTAGTAGTGCTCATCCATCTTTGAAATCCAGCCCTCAGTGAGCAAGTCTATCAACTTAATATCAAGTAATGCAACTCTCCAATAAATTTTCTTCCTGGAAAAACTGTTAAATTAGACAAATAACATCTCCTAGTCATAGGAATGTTAAGTCCAGCCCAAGTAGGTGACCGCATCATACAAATTCATTCATAACTCTTATCAAGTTTCATCTTAAAACTAGTAAAATTGTTTTTTCCACAGTAGTCCTATGGTTAGTAGTTCTTATTTTAGGTACCTTCTGCTTTTTGATGCATTCATAATAAGGGGCAGAACCAATGCAAAACTAAAAAATTAATCAAGACTTTTTTTTCTTTAACATGGCAAACTGAAAACAAATTTTGTGAAAGTTGGTTATGGACAGACAGCAGAGTAAATTACTTTTTAGGTGCCAATGCTACTATGCTGTACAAAGTACTAGAACGTATCCCAAGAAAATGCTTTTGTACAGGCTACCACTGTGTTGCAGCATCACAGATGCTTTTAATTTCTTTGTTGTTTGGCCTTTGAATTTCTACATAGAATTAACAGTATTACCTGAAATCAGGATATTATCAAAAAGTAACATCATACTGTGCATGAAGAATTAAAGGAGGTTGTTTACCTCATTTTCCTAGAAGAAAGTTCCTTTAAGGAGACACTAGTCAGTCCAGTCCGGTGACTGATGTTGATTTTCAGTAGGCATTTTTTCATTAATGAGTAACTAGATTCAGTGTTTCCTAGAGATGCAATGTTAACAATCCCTAACTCACAGCATAGATATGCTATAATTGCCATTCATATAAATTATCCAGACATTATATTGGTGGGTATGTCACCTGTCAGGAGGAAAAGGCTAATTCAGACTTTAAGACCAACTACTTTTTAGCCTCACAGCTTGGAGTACTCATTAGTGCCGAGTCAAATGATGTTTGTGTTGTGATCCTTATGAAAAAGGTAATATGACCATTTGCTTGTTCAAAACAGACTAGTTATGAACAACTTCCACCTCCATCCATGTAAATGGAACATGACGTAGTTAGCCATTATCTATAAATCCTTATCTTTCCAAGGTATTCCTAATCTGAAGCCTTACAAATAGGGAAAAAGTCTGCAATTCTTACCAAATATGCCTTTAAAATATATTGGGCTGAAATATTTATTAATACGTGAAACTTGGAATCTGTAACCCTTGTTTCTATTCCCAGCTCTGCTACTGACCCAACTGGTTGACCTCAGACAAGTAAAATAAAGTGTGCTTCCATTCTGAAAAGGCTGTACTAAAATAGCATCTGCTTACTCAACAGGTCCACCTCGGTATGAATCTGGAGTCACATCTACTGACTGATAAATGTCAATGTTTCTTTTTTTTTTTTTTTAATTCTCTGTGCTGCCAACACAGATAGCATAAGCTGAGTTTGCTTATGTGTGTCCATCAGCACTTTTTTTTTTTTTTACTAAGCCAAAAGTTGTATTTTGTAATTCACTGAAGACAAGGGTTGCAAAGATTCACTGTCAACATCACTGGTAGGTGGGTAGCTGACCAGTCAAAATATAAAATGTCTATAAAATATGTTCTGCATAAATAATCAATGAAAAGGAAATAGCCCCACCTGGATTTCTGATCCTATCTTGAACTTGCAGCACTAGAAATTAAATCTAAGAGGTTTGAGAGGTTCTCATGTGTTCCTATGAAATGCAAACACCTTTGGTTTGGAACCGAAGAGGCATATACATTCAGTACCTAAGGAAGCAGTGTTTACAGCCATTCTACGCAGTGTATTTGCAGTGAAAAAGTTGTGTTTCCATTTTCCTCACTGTAATGCTGATGCTGTTCTAGCAACGCTGTAAAGCGTACTTAGTACATTTTAGAGCACTCCAAATTCTTCATTGCAAGGGATGTATTCTAACATTGTATCACTACTGGTACCTCATAGAGCTATTCAATTTTAGAGTTTTCTGTTGTTTTATGGAAGTCTCTAGTTTGGCACTTACATGCTGGGATGGTGCAGTCCCTTGTATTGTGATAAAGCCGATGAAAGTGTTTACTACATTTGGGGCTAAAGTAGAGCGGACCTGAAATATAAAGAAAAAAAAAGAAGTTATGAATCAGCACAGCTCACAGGAAGAAGAATGCAGCTTATGGTACGTATGTGAAATGATGGATACCAATGCAAAATTAAAACATACCTGTTAAATGCTTTAAGAACTTGTCTTTCATCCTCAGATCTCTGGGAACTATTTCTGTTGGACAGAAAAAAAGAACAGTCACTCTGCTGCACTGGAACTATGCTTGCCAAGCATAGTATGGGGAAAGGGAATAAACTCTGTCCAGCAAACATCACCACTACATCTTGACAGAGGCACAGAGGTCGAAAGTGCTTTGCATACAGCAGGCCAAATTGGAAGCATTTATTTTACATGAGAAGCCGCTGTAAAATGCACTGTGAAACACTTTGATGATGAAACAAGTAATGTCTGTTAGGTGTGCAGTCATTAACGAGGATGACAGTTAACTAAGAGTCAGATTTTAGCTCTCGATGAATTGCATTATCAAGTTTAACTAGATTTAAATTCTTCCAGAAATTTTAGTTCATGGTTGCTCAGAAATGGCATATTCCGCTAGTTATAAAGACCCAAAGATATATTCAAGTTTGGTTTAGTGTCGTCTTCTCTTATGCAAATGTATCCACTCTTTTGTCACAGGTATGTGTGTACAAGCACTGTCCTGCTGTAATCATGAAACTGGATTGATCTGCTTACAGGAATCTTCCCCCCCCCCAGCAGTAAATAAAATTCACAGGAAATGATCCCCAGCAAATTGCTCTCTTCTGGCTCCCTACATTTGTGGTTTACCGCCTTGCGTTTTGTGTTCAGCAGATGGCAAAATGAAACTGGTTTACTGAAATCCATTTTAGCCCTAACCCTTGCTTGTGTCTTCCTGATATACAGCTGTCTTTGATTGCTTTCCGTTACGAACTCTATGCTGATAGCTTAGTGCTGATTGTGTATGATACACTACATGGTGCTTTATTTATTTGACCATAAATGCCGGCGCAGCCTTTTTCATTCCCCTGGTACCTCTTATCAGATATAAAGCAGAGAGCATTTCCATCCAGCTCTGATTCACTTGTGAGGTTAGACAGTTCTCGAAAGTCATTCTTCATTTACTTCTAACTTTAGTCAGTGTAAGTAAAATTGACCTTATCATATTTGACCTAATTATGTCATGAAGAGCATTAAAAACACACATGCTTCACTCAGAAATTTCCCGTGGGACAGGCTCACTGGGAAAGTGATGCCAAAACTGAAATGAAAGACTCTAAGCAGTAGTTCCTTCTCAGAGTTGCTGGGAATAACTCCATTATAATAACAGAATGAAAAATCCTGCTTGGGAGTCAATGACACCGCTACCAACGGCTCTGAAGTAGGTTTGTTATTTACATAAATAACTGTTCAGCACAAACCAGACGTTTTGCACCAATATGCTGATGTAGGGTAGCCAAAAACTATGCCCGTGTTCTACGTTGAGATTTCGAGTTGTGCAGATCAGGGTTCCCTGCTTAGTCTGGCCTCTTTAACTTTTCAACATTTATAGAACAAAATGTTCTCACTATGCTGATCTTAAGTGGAACAAAATTGTCTTCCTTTGTATATTCATTAATCATCCAGATGGAGAAGTAACATTTTCATGACAACCACCAACAAATGCAAATCATGAGGATATTTCAATATGAATGAGAATGAAGAAAAGGTACAATGAAGCTTTATGAGATCAATAAAGGCAAAATAAATAGCATACTAGCAAAATGAAAGCCAGTTTGGAAAAAGGTGAGTAGACATCTGCTGGAAAATATTCAGAAAGTCACTTTCAGTAGGAGGGGTAAGATGAGCAGCAGTAACGCTGTAGGGGTTTGAGAGTGACAGTGAACAGTAAATTAGACATGGCAGCAGGAGAAGCCAAATCAACTTTCAACTGGATGCACAGAAGCACATCACGAAACTGAGCGGTAGCTATCCATCACTGTGTGGCTTGGTATGACTTCTTCCGGACTGCTCTATACAACCCTGAACGTCTTACAAACGAACCTGGGCTTTCACTGGAGGTTAGAGAAGAGCCATTCAAAGGAGTAGAAGGATGACTGCAGGGGTGTCCCAAAGTAGTCATAGCTTGTACAGTGACAGAGGAGTACCCTGTTTCAGTTCCCTAGTATTTCAAAGGTGCTACCTCCGGAGTACAAAGGGGACTAACAAGCAGGGTGAAAAGTTTAATGAAGCTGAGCTGTAAGAAAGACTTCTAGATGTGAGGTCTAAAAGGATGTACTACAGTCCTGCAGGGGAATTCTTGCTAGGGTCACTTCCAAGAAACACTTAAACCAAGTGCATTTTAGAATGTGGTAAACTTCCAGGAAAAAGAGCATTTTCATCCCTTATTTCTTTGATCTCAGCCCATTTCAGTCTTTTTTCTTATTAATACGTTTTGTTCAAAGCCAACACACAGGAAGTCGGACCTTCAGTCAGGTACATTATCCAGAGAGCAAGAGACTCTGAGATGTGAATGGAGTTTTTCTATTCCAAATTTGCCGTCTGTGTCAGTTTCTGATACCAAAAGGAATCTGCAGGTATTCTGAGCGGTGAATTCTTGCTATAAAATTAGTAACCTGATGTGATGTCTGATTCACCAGGGCACCCTATAGAAAAAAAAAAAGATCTCCTACGCCATGAACTGTAACTTACCAACTCTCTGCTCGTCCTGGTATCCTCCATAGTCGGCCACTTCCCTTCGATCTAAGTTATAGTCATGCTTGGAGAAGTACTGCACCCCACCGTCCTTCTCCAGGTGGTACCTTTTCAGTTCCTGAATGATCTCCATGATCAGATTTAAGAGACTTTGCCTGTCCTTCAAATCTGCGGAGTCAGTTTTCTCTTTGCAATATCCTGCCGAGAGCATTAAGAGCACCAGCCCCAGCAGCCCAGGAGACCTCAGTCCACTCATTGCAGTCTGACCTGAAGGGTGCAGGAGCAGATGAAAAGGAAGGGTCCGCTGCAGCGGGAGGCCTCCTGTTTCACTGGAAGAAAAAAACGGGGGTGGGTCGGAGGTGGGGAGACTCACGGGGATGAAATCGGAAACATGACAGCGGGAAGCGCGGAGACCGCTTCGCAGGTTACACAACGCGGGAGCCCAGCCCGCGCCGGCAGCCCC
>NW_008825234.1:104606-122978 GCF_000699105.1 Pygoscelis adeliae
CGTCCCCGCTGCCCCTCGGAGGAGCCGCCGCCTCCCGCCGGGCAGAGAGCGGGCAGGAGGAGCTGTACGGGCGGACTTATGCGAGCTGTCAGACAGACTAAAGCAGAAATGATGATTGCCGTCTCACAGCACTCCCTGTACGTGTTTTCTGCGATTGTATTCCCCAACTGCCACTTTATTATTTATCTCTCCTTTAAAAACAACATATAAATGGCATGTATGTCTATTGCTACAAAAATCTTAGCCCATGCTGTCACAATGAAGTTACTAAAAAAAAAAAAAGGGGAAAAAATACACAACATGATGAAGAAAGACACCCAGAGGCAAGACTGAGCAAGAACGCTTTGTGAGGAGTCCAGAATCTTACCTCCTCTTTGGCTTCATGTTTTGTTTCCAGTCACCTTAAGACTCAGGGAAAAAAAAAACCTACTGAACGAGCAGTTCAACAGTGAGAAAGAACGGCTCTTTGCATGACATGGCTTGGTATGGCTATATTTACAAGTTAGTCATGCCAAATATTGACACATTAGGGTCACCTAATGGAGATAGGGAAGATGGAAAACGAGCCAGGTAGTATACAGCCTGGTGTTCTGTTTCTATGATTACATTTTAAGTAGTCCTTCACCCAAAGTAATCTCTTTGGAAAAAGGTAGATACAGCTGCAGAACTGAAAGAGGAGTTCGGGAAGTCAGCTAAACACCTGGATGGATTCTCCCCTAGCTTACAACTACAATTTCCATGTCATTTTTGGTCACCATCCCGTAAGGAAGGAGCAGCCTGTGTTTCGAGTACACAGCAGTTCAACTCGGGAACGTCAGGCTGCGCCTTTCCTATCAAGTTGGATGTACCTAGACATGTCTGTCATGTCTGACATGGAGACCAGCTGGCATGGAACGACCTGCAAATTGTTGAATAATACGGTTTATGTAGCTTTCTTCCTTTTGAAGAAACAGTGGACGTTATCCGAAACTGTGTTAATCCCTCTTATGAGGTAACTCCACCATGAGTCTGGGAATGGGATAGCTGGCACGGGCCAAAGACACACCAAGGAGAAATTTACATCATAGACAGTTTCATTCCAATGCTCAGGAATATTCCCTTTAAATTTACTAACATAGACATAGACTAAAAGTACAATGGAGACATTAACTGAGATATGAGGTAGATAAATAAACAGTCTTTATGCATGCAGAAACTGAGGCAAGGGTCTATTCTGATTTGTTTACACGGAATTATATGAAGATATGTAATAGCTCCCATGACTTCAATGGAGTTAATTGAAATTCACGCCGATAGATTTAGGATGATAATTTAATGTTCCAACAGGTTACATTTTCTTAAGTATGTTTTCTTAGGGCCCCATCTAAGCTAACCATCTAGATGCTAACCACCTAAATGCTACCAAGCTCCTACTCTGCATATGTACTGCCAACACTGCGATCCCCGAGACTTTCACCCACCCTCAGTCTGACTCCTGAGGCTTCTAAAGTGAGTAGGTGCACTGTTTGCCATGACCATTCACAGGTTCTTGGACTTCTTCCCTGGATAAGGGAAGCGCCTGACTCTTGTCAACACTAAGCAGCCAGGATGGTGAAGACAGCGTTCTTCCAGGATTTACAAGATGTGAGGTTTAATCCCTTCAGGCAGAGATGAAAGATGAACACACCTTCCCAGCCGGGACAAAAACCTGCTTGCTTTCCTTGAAAGGAGGCGGAGAGGGAGGTATGAAACCCAGTCTCAAAAAGCAACATGAGCCTGGGAGAGCAGATCATTAGAGGTAATGCTATACAATGAGTATTTTGGCTTGTCCTGGAGGGGTGGCTTTTATTTTAAAACACCTGGTGCGATTTTTTGTCTTTTTTTTTTACAGGACGTCAAGTTAGTGAACTCTTCTGCAATCAAAATCTATGAATTCGAACAATCTACAATGTTATTAAATATGCCCTATCTTTAAAGTAAACATCGGGATCCTCAGGATAAGGACCTTGTGAAGTAAGCATACACAAATGAGAAGATCAAATGCAGTATTTGGTGGGTAGTTTTAACCGGTGTACTGTTCCATGTTCCCTTGGTGGTTACGAAACAGAGGCACTACATTTGGGATTCGGAACAAATGCCAGGCAGAATTTCTAGCTTTGTTAAATAACACACATTAGTCACTGTTTTCACCAATTCCACTCTATTATGCCATGCTAAGACAGTAAAGGAAAGATATCTTGACTTCTTTTACTTACATGGTGTACGTGAAGACAAGAAAATGTGTTCTCTTCGGTTCTGTCTTCTAAGACTGGTGAAATTTTCATGCTAAGAGCCCTACAGTTTCAAGCATGCTCTTGTTTCAGCTGATTATAACAGACATAAGGGTTCCTATCTATATTTAATAAAAGCAAGTGCAACATTTTCTGAAGTGATTGCAGAGCAGAGCTGATTGTCTAAACCAGGCTCATAACCAATACATGAACTGAGTGTATGCTTAGGAGAAAATTCCAATGGACGTTCATATGACTAGACTATAAAAATGCTTCTTGCATTGCTCTTTATTGACCTCAGAACCTCAAAACTTATTTTGAAATGCATTTTTTCCTTAAACATCACATCAACTTACAAAAATCTTAAAAAGTCAAGTTCTGTTTAAAAAACAGAATTTTCACTCCTCACAAAGAAAAGTGGTATTTAATCTTCAGGTTATACATCAATCCCGCTAGAGATAAATATGGTGGAATGAGATGGGGCTGGTAATTATGTTGGGTTAATTGAATGGGTATCAGTTGGTTGACATGGCAACTGGACTGCCAAAATATTGACCACACACGTGGAATGTACATGTGTGATAGTTACTTTTTAAATCTATATAGAAAAATATATACATTGCATCCAACAGATGATACTTTCCAAAATCTCTGCTCCAAGTTATGAAAATGCAGAATATGTTTTCAATATAATGTATTGTACATAAGAATAAAATAATATTTATGCACCTGGCTCAGTCATCTCTGTGAGCCTCCAACTCTCAGAGGCAATGCCCAGTGACAGCTGCTGGGGAGAGTGAAGATGAGGCATTAAGAATTCCTGTAGCACTGAAATCAGCCAGAGAACATATATAACTGGAACAAAAACTTCAACAGATGTTAGGGGTATTAAAGCCAATTGAGCATTTTAAGGACTTTCCCCACTTCCTACCTGATGCAAATGCCAACAAGATTAAAATCCCATCAATCATCGCTGCAACCAAAACTGAAGAACTTTGATACAGTTCCCAAATGTTTTCTCAGTACTACAGCCAGGGCCAGCTTGATATTTGGTAGAAAATTAAAAAAAAAAAAAACAAACCCACAACAAAAAACCCAAAGCAGATTTCTGGCTAGAACTTTTCTCTGCATGTAAATTCAAGGCTAAAGACATCTCTGAGTTGGCCAACGCATCAGTTATTGAGCCAGTCTCAAAGTTATCTTCAATCAGCTTTGCAGTGCTGCACCAGTGCAACAGTGCTGCACCAATGCAAAGCTACTGCAGAAATGCTACTGAACCAGCAGGAGGAAATTTAAGCCTTAGAAGAATAGTCTCACTTTTTTTAGTCGCTTTTCATGGTCTTCAATGTATCCCCTGAAATCTCCAGAGACCACTCCTCTGAATTATTCCATATTTAGGTTTTCAGAGATACTTTATTTTGCACAGTAAAGATAAATGCCCCAGTGAAGCAAGTCAAACCTCTCTTGACTGTAGGCTATTGCCTACAGGAGGACACTAACATAGACCAGACCCCTAACTTTTAAGCAGCTAAGGGAGGGTGGGGGGTTAATCCCATTCTAAGAAACTATCTTTCAGGCTGTAAGCAGTTCTATAGCTACCGTGCAGCAGTGAGCCTGCTATGTGTGTGTTCACTGTTGACCAGTGGTTCTCTCCTTCCAGAAGGCAGCATTGCAGTCCCAACTGTACCTGGGCAGCCTCCTCATGACCAGCTTCATAATGAAATAAGCTGCCTTCCAGGGTAAAGGCAGAAAGTTTATTCAACAGCTGCAGAAGACTATAAAGAGCAGTCTGTAGATTTAGGATTTCAACTCCTAGCCTTTCTTGATTCTGCACTTGAAGTAATGCAAAGAAATCATCCACTAGCCCAGGGTTGTGAATGTTGTCTCTTCTTGTATGGAAGCCGGCTGTCCTTAAGAGGAGAGAAAACATCCTGAGTCAGCCAGACTGTGGGAAGTCCAGCACCTGGCATACACAGGCTACATCTGCAGGAGTAAATATAATGTGCTCAAGAGCATTGATAGAGCCTCTGGCACTTAAGCCAGCTGGCACAGGATAGGCCACATCCATTCTGTCCATCCTTCTTACTGCCCGTGAAAGGACAGCCTTACGCAAACTACTCATTAGGAACACTTCCTGGACTGCCTAGCTTCCCAACAGTACCCAGGAATCGATCAGGAGAGTCGCCACAGACTAACCATGTGCCAGGGACCGCTCTAACAATTTAACAGTATCGCTGGCTGGGTTCCAGTGCCAGGAACCCTCCCTGGCAGCGTTCAGTTTTGTCTTCTGGTATAGGCACAACCTGTGGGTCCCACCCATGTTGCAAGGGATAGAGGCAGCTGCAAACTGGCCATCCCTTTGGGGACTCTTACCAGCTGGTTGAACTGACAGGAGCTTTTTCACGTCATGGCCTAAACTGGAATAAAATAAGCATTGGAATCTGGGAACTGCAGCAGCTTCAAAAAGCAGCTTCAGAACTTGAAAGCAGCTTAAAAAAATAGTTCCATATTCTTCTGGTCAGGCAGCTGTACACAGCCTCCACTGGAGGCAGCAAAGAATCAATGTAAATTGGGCAGAATCACAGTGAAATCAACTTAATCACAGAACAGAATAAAAAGATTTTTTTTTTCTTTTTTTCTCTTCATATGCATTGTCTGTATAAATGCAAGATCTTTTAGATCTCGTATGGCAATGGACTAAAGTTGTCAATATCTTTAGTTTTAGCCCAAAGGAAAGGAAAAGTTAAAAATAGTTTTATATGACCTTTACAAGCTGGTCTTTCTCCTAAGACAGAAAATGACTTTGCCTCACATTACATTATTTTTAACAAGCTATAACATACTTACTGAATATTTTGCTACTGTGATTGCTCTCTTCAGCCTCTTTCCTGACTTGATTTTCCCCCCAAAATTACTAGTCTATTTATGAATGGAGAAATTTTCACACATAACAGAATAATACTGTACTGAGACAGGTGAAAACGTTCTATTCATTTGAGGGGTTGATGATGATGATGATGATTACTATTATTTTCCACTTTTTTGTCTTATTCTAAGCTAAAATGTCGGGTTTGTCCAAGTTTTTCTCACAGAACATTAATACCAAATGGTTCCGAAACTGAAAACTGACTTGGATTTGACTTGTTTTATTGTTGGTGTTGAAGCGTCATATTCAAAATATCACATTGTAAAAGTCTTTTCTACAATTTTCACTCTAACTTGTTTCTATTTAGGAAACACAGCTAGATGAAAAAAAACCAACAGGTGTAGCTATGAGAAGACCTTATGTTGCTGAATTAGTACCTATTTGTTATTGTAAAAGATAAAAATCTAATTGACGAATCACTATTTATGATATTCATTTAGATTTTACATTGAGCTCAGCCTGGATAACAGAAGCAGTGCAATTGTTTTCACCTTTTCCAGTTGGCATACTCATCTGGGGAAGTCTTCATGCATTTTAATAATGATTTAGTGACAAATACCACAAGGGAAAGGTTTCTGTCTTAAAATGTTAATTTCCAGTTAAAATATTCAACTGAGAGGCTATCTCTCTTGTATGCAAATTTTGTAAAATGTTGTTCTGATGTACCAAAGAGTTTGTCTCTGTAATTAAAGGAATGCAGATGGACTTCTATCACTGCCATCAGGTACTATACATAGATATGGCTATTTACACCCATCTTCTTACTTACTTTGCAGTGCTAGTTTAGTGGAAATATCACTTTGGTATTTTCAGTTAAGTCAGAAATTGCAGTCAGATGTTTCTGTTAAAGGCTGTCATAGAGTGAGAATGTTCCTTGGTCAGTGTTGCCCAATGCAGCTGTGACCTCTGCAATTATTCCATTTGAAAACACAGGATTCAGAGTAAAAAACCCCCTTTGTTTCAGACGGAGCTATTTGTCTCCTTTTCTTTGTCCATTCCTCACTTGTTAGAGGAGCAAGAGGACAATACTCAAAGGAAAAGGGTTTTGACCGTAGTAATAGTGATTAGGAGCTAGATGAAGTCCGGAACTTCCATTCTCTGAAAAAGTCCAATATTTCAAAATGTCTTTGTTTTGATTTGAGACAATCTTACAAACAAATAAAAAAACCTTCAAAAATACTGACAGTGGAAAATAAATATTAAAAGCATTTCAGGAAATCAGAGTATCCTATGATTTTTCCAAAATTAAATGGTGCACCCAGCTAATTCAGAAGTGGGAATGCTTTTAGGAGTTCCCCAGAATTAGGCCTAGCACAGGGAACATGTGGAACAGGATGTCTAACAAATCAAGTCCAGGGTCTTTAAAGCTTGGATCTAACTAGATTTCCCAAGGCGTACTATGTTCTTGGCTCCATGATGTCCTGCAACTCCTGACTGTGCCAAGAAACTTCATCTTGAGATTGGCTCTTCAGTCTGCTAAGTCCCCAGTTGCCTGACTGTGAAGCAATCTGTTTGGTGCAACCTACTAGGGAGCTGCGTTTGTGATTTGTCAGAGGTTGATAAAAAGTAAAATATTTCTGCAGAACTTGTTTTTAACAAAGGAGTGCTCCTCTAATGAAATATTGCCATGTTTGGAAACATCTTACTAGCTCTCTTCATGTAGTAGGAAGTTCTCAGTCTGAGAAACCTGGTGAAGGAATAGAAATTAAAGGAGCATGATCCATTTAGGGTATTTCTTAGTAGCAAAATGCTAAATATTGCTGCTTTTTTTTTTTTTTTCTACAGACAAGGTAAAACTCACTGTGTTCAATAAGCAAGTCCTTGTGTAGTCAAGCAGTTACGTACCGAACAGTGAGGCACGAACAAACATCAGAAGAAGTTCTGTTTTTTATGTTCATGGCAAAAATAAGTATTTTCATCTTATTCATTTTAATCTATATTCAAGGTGAGATGGCCCTGACAGCAGAACAGTTATCTGTCAGCAGTGTATCCCAGGGGAATGGCAAACGGATCTGGCAGTTTTCTGTAGCAACTTCAGAAAAGAAATATTATTCCAATATTGATCATATATGTGTCCAGGGTAAATGAATGCTCTGATTAGTTGCTCCAGATAATGTGGAAAACAGGTACATTTTTGTTGCCATGAAAGGGAAGTTGCATGGTTCTTTCTTATCTTACCCAGAGGAATACATACAGAAGATCAAACTCAGGTGATGTTTAACTCAGTAGAACCACATTAACCTTGGTCCTAGTTCTCTCATTGAGGAAATACCCATGTACTTTATGCCTCTAGAAAAGGTCTTAATGAAGCCAGCCCCAATTATCTATTCTGACATCGGTTAATCATAAGTTAATGGAAGATAACAGAGATAAGTTACTGTGTTTACTTGCCCATTTTAACAGATTTTTGTGTTATTCAAGGCAAGAACAACTGACTCTTGTTCCAGTTTATACTGGAATGTTTCTTTTGACACTTTCTACAGCCCTTAAATTATTTTTATGTTCTTTTTTTTGTGGTTCTTTTTTTTTTGCCTACATCCTTTTGTAAAAGGAAACATCAAAAGACTTCATAGCATGCCAGTAGCAGTCTCGCTGCTGCTGTATCTGGATTTACAGTTGTGTATCTCTTGTTAGTAAACTCAAGTGCCAATTCATTCTGTCATTTTGCTACAGGATGGCATTGGATTATTATATTAGTAGCACATATTTAACTCCTTAACAATACGATATCTGTGCAGTTACTTTTGTCAACAAAAATCTATTGTCTAAAAAAAAATCCATGCCATCTTGTTTGACAAAACCAGTTTTTTTGTAAAATCTAGGTTGACTGAGATTAACTAGAATCCCATCTTTTAAGTCTTTATTTATTGATTTTTAAATCATTTTCTATTAATTTACCTCTGACTGGAATCAGACTAATCAATTATCATCCATATTACTCCATTTCCTCATCCTGAATGGTGACCAAAAAAAAATAATCAGTGTTTTCAGTCTTCTACAGTTTCACTGTCACTGTAATAAATAAATAAAATTAAAATCAGGAGGCCAGATATTTCCTCAGCAAACAATGAAGTGTTACTGGAAACATCTTATGTGCCTGTAAGATGCTTATCTGTTTTTGATGTTGTCTAATATCTTTCTGAGTTACTAGTGAATTAAGAAACTTTCCTTTATTCCTATGTGATCCATGTATCTTATCTGGCTTCCTTCTAAAGACAGAACAAAAGTATTAATTGAATAAATGTTCCTTTTCTGCACTATTAATAATTTAACAATTCATGTCTAGTTAAAAGGCCTGTTTCATTGCTATGATTCATTTCTTTTTCAGTGCATTAGAATTCCTCACTCTTAGCCGTGCCGCAAATGGATTTTTTTTTCTATTGTTGTTAGCTTTCCTATAGTTCAGGTGGTTTTAGCTACCTATCATTGTGTTTCAATATTATTAATACGAGTTTTGTAAAGGAAAGTGTCATGCCTTACAAATCTATTGTGCCTTTTTGAGGGAATCAGCATACATTAGGGAAATCTGGCTGATACTGCCAACTAACTCTCTCAAAAGGCTCCTATATAAATAAAGCATCCACTGAATAAGAACCAAAGTCCTTACATAGGTAAATAATTGCCTAGAATGCAGAAAATGAAGATTAGAGTAAGGAGTAAATTTTCACAATGCAAGAGGGTTATCAGTAGAGCCCTTCAGGGATCTGTGCTAAGATTGATAATTTCCAGCATATTCATAAATGAGGCATTCCTTGGAAAATGTGAGTGTTTACTGATACTAAGTTATTCATGAAAGCCTGATGATGAAAAATCAGAAAAGAGCCTTATAAGACTGAATGGTCACTGTAATGGCAGATGAAACTCAGTATAGATGCATCCAATGTTAAGCAAAATATATGGGGAAAATAATTAAATTTTACACAAAAGTAGATTGATCTCTGAGCTGATTACTTTTCTTCTGGAATGATGTCTTGGAATTAGAATAGATAGTTCTGTTAAAAATGTCATCCTGGTGCTCAAAATCAAGTCAGTATTAAGAACTATTTAAAAAAGAACAGAGAACATAATGGAAACCACTCTAACCCTCTCCACAGAGCGGGGCGATCTGTCTGCAGCTGTGTTCCCTCCTCCCTCCCCACTGCAGAAATATATACTAGTACTGGAGGAGGTTCTGAAAAGTTTAACAAAGGTGATCAGGTACGTGAAATAGCTTCTATACAGGCAACAGCTAAGTGGATTAGGACTTTGAACGTGGAAATTATATGAGTGAAGGGATATGTGGTAGAGGTCTATGAAATCAAGAGTGCTGTGGGTAGAGTAGTAAATAGGGAATGATTGTGCCTTCCAATACCAGGTCTGGGGACCTTAGATTCAAAACAGATGATAGGAAGTGGTTCTTAACACAATGTGTGGTTTATCTGCAAAACACCCTGACACAGGATGCTCCAAATGGTGAGAGTTTAAATGTACTCAGAGGTGACTGGAAAAATTTATGGAAGAAAAAACTAAAATAAAACTAAATTTAAAAACCTGACAACTCTGTCCTCTGAAGTTTGTGAATGAACTCCTGAGGATTCCAGGAGTAATCTTTTCTGATAAACGTATCATTAAATGCATGCACTTTTATGCTATTTCCTATGCATCCTCTTGTCAGAGTCTGGATGCTGGTCTACGTGGAATCTTGGTATCAACAGGTACGGCCACTCTTAAGGAATGTTATGGGTGAGAGTAAATAATTCAGCATAGGGCATTAAGAAATTTAAAACACATTGCAGTCCAGATGTGTCATAATCAAAATTAGCAGTTGTGACAGTAGTTTGGTGCTACATTTTAAGCCTATCCAGAGCCTGTTTACCTTCAATTACCTCAAAATCAACTACAAATTGTGTCACTGGCTCTAACTTTTCTCCTAGCTCTGAGGACACCATAAAACATAGCAATTAATTAGCATCTTCAGCCCTTATTTTTATAATTATAATCGTATTTCAAACCTAACAATAGTTTTTAACCAGTTTGGTTTATACCAACTGCAGAATTTAGTCAATTCACCCTTGCTGGTGTCCGACATCCTTGCTCTGCAAATTTCGTAGCATCTAATAATAAATCTGCTTTCTGTCATCATTTATAAGATGACCTCAGTCATATTATCATGCCCAGTGTTAGATTTAATAAAAGTCAGTGAACCAGCTTTTCCCTGTAGCTTTTGATAAATCAGTTGCCCATGCAGGACACAGTCCTCATTTTAACCCGGCAGGTTTTGAGGGGTCCTGACATAACCTGAAATCCCTGTGCAACCAAGGCATAACACAACCCTCGTTATAGCTACAGCATGGGAACCTGCAGTCATAAACATTTTGGTCCTACCAGCACCAGCCCACTTCCTGGCTCTTGGGCCTTCGCTTCTCACTAGCGCTGCCCTAACCTGTCATCCTACTCCCACCTCTCACCTAAATCTTAGTTACAAGCCTACAAAGCAATAGATCTGCCAAAGCGATAGACCTGCATAGAGGACAGCTGAGCAGTCAGCAGTGGGAGTTAGACGGCTTGTCTTCCAACACATGAGTCTGAATGGATATACTTGCTGCAAAAGTCTGGGCAGTACTATGTAGCCTCCGTTAACAAGATCTGTTCGTGATCTATGGGACAGATGTTTTGGGAAACCCTCTGGTACCTGAAGAAGAGATACTTCAGAGGTCCGTGCATATTCAGGTCCTTTAAGTTCAAAGTGTTCACCAGTTCAAAACATTCACATATTTTTTGTTCTTTTCGCCTTTTTAAAATTTTTTCCATTTCTTTGACTGAGGCTGATACTGTCTCCACTCTCAGTGGTTGCTGTTTCTGCACTGACCGTAATATTCTTTTATTTATCTTTCCAAGGACACTTCCTCAGATTTTCCATATCTTGTTCCGTTGTTGTGCATCAGGAGTGTTAAACTACATAATGGCAGCTACTTTACTCATTTACGGGGGGAGGGGAGAAATGCAGTCACAGGTTATTTATGCTAACTGTCGCTCGTGACAGCAACAAGTTACTTTGTATTTAGAAGTCAATTCATAAAATGTTAAGCATAAGCCATGCCTGTTAACTCCAGCCTTCACCCTACTCAACCAAAGATTTGATTTATACAGCACTTGTCCCAGTTCTTCGCAGTCCCTAGCCCATCTCCAGACCAAACTATTTGCTTAATAGTAGCCCAGGATCCCATCCCATGCACTATAACTTATTTTGAATTGCTGAAAAGCAACTATATTTCTTATATGATATGACAATTGTACTTGCTTCAGAAACAAACATCAGTTTGATGGCTCCAAACCTCCAGCTATTCATGAAGACCTTGTAAAATCTATATTTAAAAAAAAAAAAAAATCAGCAGTTTCTGTTGAGAAACCTTAATTGGAAGCAGAATTAACTGTACTGTAGGCCAAAGACCCATGACAGTTATGATCTCTGACCCTCATTATAATCCTGTAGATGACTATGCTTTGCTCTTCAGCTCTATTACCCTTATAAACCTATAAATACTATACTATACTATACTATACTATACTATACTATACTTTACTATACTATACTATACTATACTAAGCCTATCAATACTTGCTAGAAAATAAAATAAAAGCCATTATATGCCTGCTGGTTCCTGGTTGTTACTTAAGCTATGCAGGGTTCAAGTTTAAAGCTAATTAATCTATTCTTCCTGTTCTGAATACTTTCACTTTACCAGCAATGCAGTGATGACTCACAAGAACTAATTTTGTTAGCTCCCTCAAATAGAGTTCATGTGTCTTTTTTTGAATCTAGCAAATCGACTGCTTGTGTTCCGTAATAAAACGATATGCTTGCAATAAGCCCAGGAGGTTAATTCCTACCTCAGTGAATTAAGGTCCAGGCTAGAAGGAGTAGGAGAGCTTGCACATCAATTTTTCAAGTATTTGTGGTTTTAAAAGAGTGGGGCTGCCATTGTTTGTGTCCTGATCTGTCTATAATAACTGAAAAAACTTCTTGTTTATGCAAGGAAGAGGGGCTTTGTTGTTGTGCCCTGGGTAGCCTTGCTACCTTCACTTCATGTAGAAACAGTGATCAAGAGTTTTCCAGTGGAGTGATACCAGCAGACCTCCTGCAATGGCCATAGGCAAAGCCAGTCCACCTGAGATGGAGAGTGTGTGCAGCAAGGCTGTTGCCAGTGGGAAACAGATTCAGAGCTCCTTAGAAAGAAACAAGGAGCTGGCAGCACGTCATCAGCAACAGTTGCAGCAAATGTACCTATAGCCACCGTTACAAAGGCGGCAGCAGCAGTCCCGATAGAAGCTTCAAGAAGAACCTGTGAGCAATTGCAAGAACGTACGGCACAACAAGAGCTGCAGCTACAGGAGCAACATTGAAAACAAGAGGCTCCAGAACTAAGGAAAAGGATTAAAAGCTGTTGCTCTGACCAGTAGACCATGATAAAAAGAAAACCAACACATAGGGCAAGTACAATGATGTTGAAACTCACAGGGAATGATTGACTCCCAATATAATCAGCCTGAGGGTAACCTAGAAGTGTTGCTAGAGCTTTCAGGTGGCTTACTGAGATCCAGACACCTTTGGGTTGTCAAACCATCCCATTCGTGGAAGGCAGCTTAGGATGTCCCAGACCTGCTGCAGGAATTCTTGCAGGAATGGAAGATCACAAGTCAAAATGTGGTCTAGCGTTCACTAAAACTGAAGGCTAGACCTTACTAGTTACTTGATATGAACATGATATGAAAAGCATTCTCAGGAGCTATTAGAGTATCTATGAACCAATGCTGTATTTTACTTCATTAAGAGAGAGCAAGTTGTTGATCTTCATGGGATTCTGTGGCATGTTGCGAAGGATGACTATAATCTACAGGGCCTGGATCTATTATGTTTAGCAAGTCCTTGTTGCTTTCAACTGGCTCCTGATTTTCAGGACTGAGGTGCAGTAACAGACGTGGAGATTCTGTCCTCAGGATAATAGGGGAAGATAAGCAGCTGCCTGGAAAGTTTTCAGAGATGTTTGTTTTGATATTAAGGACACGCATTTATTTGGACACTTCTATACAAGTGGTTGCACAACTTCTGAATATAGAAAGCCTGCAGCATACAGTAAAAGAATAGTAGAAGATGGTTGTTAACAACACCGAAGAGTTAGAAAGCTAATAGGATAGCTCAGCCATATTAGTTGTGACATAAGTGTGACAGAGATCTGACTCTGTATTGACTGTGATACATCTGATGCCACAATTATCTTTTGTGGATGTTGGAATGTTTTGATGTCTTTATCTCAACTGAAGTATCAGCGGGCTAACCTAGGGTTCATCTCTTGCACGGGCTGCAACAATGTTAACACGGAATAATACTGCTAGTGTAACTGAGAAATAAGCTGAGAGGCTGATCTGCTTTCTTAGGTGCCTCTTTCCTGTTAACATACATTCATTCAGCTCTCATGGTAGCAGTTTATTACTAAAACGTTGGATAGGTGTTCCCCACCCACCCTTGCTGTCAGGGCCCTGAGTGCACCAACAGCCCCTGCAGTCTTTTCCCGTCTCCGAGGTGTTTGACCACCTGTGGTCAAGGCCGGCTCTGATACAATGCAGCCCTGTAACCTGGGATCAGACTGCGGTGAAGGGGGTTGTGAAAGAGCTGTGAGAAGCTGTGTGGGAGGCCTCAGCTGGCTCAGGAGCTGAATTTTAGTTCAGGCCCTTGCCCCTGGTCCTTATTGAACCCTTACCTTCACCCCAAACCCATCGTTACCATACTAAAGGGTACCTGTAGTAGCTAAAGAAACAGCTGTAAAACATTTATCTGTATCACATCCAGCACCCATCTCATTTTGAATTTATGTCTGTTATGCTCCTAAGTGGAACCTTTACTAAAACCATAAACTTACAATTTTCAATAAATCAATGATCCTGAGAACTCAATAAATGGGAATTACAGACTGGAAATAACTACATTGAACCCATCCACCTCTGTCACTTGAAGTTTTGCTTTTGCTGGCCTTTGAGAACTCAGGAAAAGTTAAGTTTTTACTGTGTCTTATATAAGAAGCTCACACCTTTTCCAAAAGCCTAGACACTTAACTGTGGCCAGGAGATGTCATCCCTCCCTAAATCCCTAGGTAAGGTATTAGTGCCCACCAGTTTCATAACATTATGAAGTGTTATAAAGTGAGACCAAATAGCTGATAATACAGTATTGAAATAAAGGCTTATGGTATTGGAATAAAAGCTGGTGCCAACAGGAGTGGGAGAGTCATGGTTCATTCTGTGGCAGTTATGATTAATAGATGCAAATTGAGAGCAAGGATTAGGAACAGTGATGCAGTTAATGCTGGCAGAATAGACACTGAAGAACTTGATCTTGCAGGCAATTTACAAGCCATGCAGAGCTAAGATGAGTGTCGAAACCACCAGGGCAAACACTTTATTTTTGTTTCTGGCTAAAGGTAGGTGTATGCTTTGATATCAGGTTCAGGTTAAGGAGAAAAAGGATACAGGCATTCCAGACCCAGCCTTCATCCAATTTCTGCATGTTTAGCAAGATCCAGCAATAACCTTAAGAAATCAATCAGTACTATTCTTAAACTTAATCTCAAAATTGGGGGTGGGGGTGGTGCACAAGGGGTGAGAGGAGGAGGGTAAAAGCACCATGCATAATATGGCTATATCCCCAAATTTCTATAATCTCCTCTCCCCGATAGTACTACCGACACCAAACACAATTCTTGGTTTATTTTCAGGCTTATTATCAGCCTACAATAAGCTAGGAATTAACTGTAAGATACTAGAACTTGCCAGGTCCAGCCCAAGTCCCAGTTTGCCAAGTAGCATGCTTTGACAATATAATGCAGTAGGCTTTTCATTTTGCCATAACCCCAACCTTTTCCTTTGTCTTAACTGCACACTAGCAGGCTGGAATAGCCACAGAGCTATCTCCTAGACAATACTCATTAGAGACTCCTTCCTGTGGATCAGACTACTGTTAACAAGTTTAAAAATAAGGTGCAGGATTTTTATGACAGGGACTACAGAGTTGGGATAATGGCTTTATCTTTCCTGTGAGGTCTGTAGGACCAGAACTATAGCTGATTTTGGTCTGAATGAGAAGTTAGGGTTAGTTCTGCAAGGGAAGGGATCATAGTTCCATGGAAAAGGTAGAGTCTGGGGCTAATTTTATAGTGTGGAGTAGTATTAAGAACAGCAGTGACTGAAGTCTTTTAAGATGTATTTTGCAGAGGCAGAATGAGGATGAATGTTGTTAGAAAAAATTACTTCTTTTGAGTTTTTAGGTATGATGGTTGCATTGGAGGATTTACTGTTTTAATGAGGTTTAGTAATAGAAGTAAGTGTAAGGTGAGAGAATCAGATGAAGAAATTGAGTTTATTGCTAGACTCAGCAGAGCATACTGGGCCAAGAAGTTCTGTTATGGAGTTTATGGGTCCTTAAAGCATAGCTGAGGGAAAGGCTGGAATTGAGGCTAGGGAAGGGTTAAACGTGGGTTCTGTACAAGAGGTGCTGAAAAGTTTTAAGAATTTTGTGTTTTCTAATGCCTGCAGAATTAGGATGATCCCACAGTTGGCCTGGGTAAATGGTTTTATTTCTGGTTTGAATAGGCTTCACATAAATCTAGGACGGGTGCTGTAATGATTGTAAGGGAGTATAACAGTTCATCAGTAACTGAAAAAAGTTAATTGTTGCAGCCTGTGTAGACTAAAACAAAGACTGGTGTTTAAAGGAAAACTGTGGTTAAGTCTAGAGGAAGGGCTGATGTCTCAGTTAGGGACTGGTACAGAAGATACCCAAAATCTATGTTTATACTGGAACTGGAACTGCAAGTCTCACAGAGCTGAGATAAGAGTTTAGCAATAGAGGCGAGTGGGTTTTCCATAGATTTCAGGCAGATTTAGGTTGTATATTTTATTTAAAGCTATATTTATGCTTGTTTTAAAGATTAGGTGCTATAAAGCGAGGCCTCTAGAGCTAAGCTGGTTACAATATCGTTCAGGATCTTCTGAGCCAAGATGAGGGATGGTCTTGGAAAGCCTAATGTCTAATATTGATGTGGGCATCGATTGGTGGTAAAAGGAGGTTATTTATTACAGTTAGTTTTTTTTAAAGACAGGAGACCAGCTATAAGACATTTGTTTCTACAATTTGCAGATCTTTTTTTCTGCCTTTTTTGCAGCTTCCAAAAATAACCTTAGCCGTTTAACGATTTCTGTCTCTGACTCTGTGAGTCTTATGGGTTACATGTAGCCCACATCTTCAGTATTTCTTAATCTTAATCTTCAAACTGAAATGAAATATAAGCCAAACTTTAACAATAGACTTGCTGGCCAGGTCCATCTCATTCTTACCTATTTGACCCTGCTAATTGCACCATCTTAGACTTGCAAATCACACATAACAAACTGCAAAATTCAGTTTCTGCTTTGCAAAGTTAAACTGCCACCTAAAATGGAATTTTTATTTGTACTTTACAGTTGTGGGCTATACCATGTGGTGTATGTGACACACTTCAAGCCTCTGGTACTGTACATTCTAGAGTGCAGGGCTACAGGAACCTGAAAAGAAATCTTGTTCATCACTTCTTCATATTCTCAAAGTTAAATCAAAGCTTTCTTCAGGTATACTCTAATCCATACTTCTTGTAGGTAGCATTGCTGGTAAACCCTTCAGACACTGGAGAATTCTGTTTATATTCTCAGGACTGAACTTTATCCCTATTGATAACTATACCCAGAACTCTGTAACATCGAGAAAACTAACCAGAACCAATTTGCTCCTCCAGCGCCAGGTCTTTCACAGCCCTTCGTGCTTTTCAAGTGCTATCAATAACACTGTGCTCCTTCCTCCCTCCAGGTCCTGATCTTACACCTTTTGTTAAACGAGCAGTTCACATCTGCCTTCAAACTAAGCAGAAGCCATTGTCCCTGCCACTTATATGCCCCTCTATTAGCTCTCTAGGCACTGAAGGATCCAGAAATTAACCTAGACCTTCAGCCTTCTTGTCTCAGACACTAAATCTATTTCTAATCCAGCCTTAGCCTTACCAATAGGCTGAATTCCCTTCCCTAACTCATTTAATGCCATTTTCTCATTTCTCATGTACCTAAGTGTGTTCAGAATCCAAAACTAAAACTAGATCTTCAGTCTACCTATAATTGTAACCCTAAATTTAGGCAAATGTATCAAAAAGATAAGGAACTAGCTAGAATTATTGTTGGCTGCTGCTGTTGTACCAACTCTACAGTCCTTGCAAATGCAAATAAATTAACTTCAGATTCTTCCCTCCAGGACTTCGAAATGTGTGATAGTAAAGCTTTTTCATGTCTAATGAGAAATTTGCTTTAAACATGTTTTAGGTTATCATTATTGGTGTTAGCATAAATCTCTGCTGGTGCCAAACCTGGCAAACAGTGTCAGGAATTTGCCAGTACTACTACAGGGAGTGCAGCACTGGGCTAAGCCTCGTTTCTGTTCTCAGCCACAGGACTTGCCTGATATGTGACCTGTGGTAAGTTTACTTCTGAAGTGCATTATGAGGTTCCCTCCCACTCGCTGTCTATTTAAGAAAAAGCTGTATGAAGCAGGATTTATCTTATATATACATCTTTATTATATATGTATATATATCTTCATTACAAAACACCTGAATCTCTTTTTCCTAATAATATGATTAAGTTTTAAAATATTCCATGGTCTGAAAGAAACTTTGTCAAAACTTCTCACATGCATTAAACAATAGACTCTGCATGCCCAATTCACTGTAAAAACAAGGCTGCTGCCCACCTTCAGAATAAAAATTCAGTACTCATTTGCCAAACTTAATTAAAATCGTGTTATGTTTTCTGTACCAGAGTTAAGTTTTTATCTTTTCACAGATGCTTCCTTGTGTTTTCTATTCATGAGTTTGTTCTTAAATGACATAACATGCCCAGGAGGCTTTGCAATCCAGAACTTATACTTACTAAAAATACTTGCATTCTTTTGCTTGCTTATAAAAAAAAAGTTACACAAATCTCAGAATTCATGGACAAAATCAAGGTGTGTTTTGTTTTTCTTTTCCTACAGGAACTCCATCAAAATTGTTACTGGATAAAATGTCAACATAAAGTGCTACCTTTCACTTCACTATGGTAAAGTATATACAAATATATATGATGTGCTATGATAAAATACCATGT
>NW_008825234.1:122989-127574 GCF_000699105.1 Pygoscelis adeliae
TGTAATTAAATCAATTTTGGATTTATTATCTGACTGTTAAAAAAAAAAATTGATTTTTGAATAATTGAGCTAGGGCTTTAGGTTCTGAGATGTTAATTTATGTTACCAATATATGTTACATTTAAGATGATGACTTACTGGTGGGTTGAACTAACTAGAAAGTTACTTGTAGACCTTATGAAAAATTACAATGCTTTATTGGCATTTTTTTTTTCTCCTTTTTTGGTTTACAATTACTTCAGTTATAGTGTTTCTTTACTTCCCTTCCCTAAAAATAATCCCAAACAATAGAACATAGTTGTAAGAATGATCTATTTAATACATAAACTCAGTCCTAGAAATGGATGAAGCATACTAACAAGTGCTGAAAAGAAAGTCATCCCAAGACTGATATCCTACCCACAATTTCAGTGTCAATAAACAAGTAAAACAAAGTTACTGCAAATATCCATTGATTCTGTACTTAATAATAACTGGATGTATCATTGCATGTTTTGCTCACAACTGAATAGATTTAGGAAAACCATGAATGATAATTTAATAGACATAAAGAAGTTAAACTGAGATAACACAGGAAACCTTAATGTAGATATTTCCGAATTTTTGATTGTATGACTTTGAAACCAAAATAAGGTTATTTTCCTGCAGTTCTTTTTAGGTACCTGTAAGTAGATTATTCATTTGTATTAGATCTCCCTGAATCTCTAAGTAGAACCAGGTTTTTATACAACAGGAAGATTCATCTCGGGGAGATCTGAGTGCAGTTTTTACGTTTACCTTAGACCCCCTAAGACACAGCAGGTGCGTCTTTATGTCTTTTTGCCTCTGAGCATGACGAAGTTCAATTATAGTTGGGATCTCTTTAACTGTCACTTACCTACAAACAGTCTCTGGTCTTGAGAGCATTTAGTAAAACATATAGACCTCTTAAGCTTAATAAAAATACCCTTTTTCTATCAAAGCCTATTAAAAAATTGCTTCCAACCTTCAAAAGCCCCTTAGACTTGAGAGTTCTTCTTTAAAAATAAAAGCATAGAAATGCATCTTTTTAATATTTGCCCCACACTTATTTCAATAAATACTTGTGCTTTTTCAGTTGTATTAAAATGAGATGAAGTTATTAACACTGTTATAGTCTAAATGTGCAAAGCCCTGTACTAAGAACAGTAACAACTATCATAGTTAGTCCTCACTTGTAAAATGACTGTATTAGCTCTACCAACTGCCCTACCTCTATATAGCCAATTTCGCTCCCCACATTGACCCTATCAACTTTTTTGTATTTAAATTCACAGTTGCCCCTCAGTAGTCAGTAGCATGGTGCCAAAACTGCTTTTTCATATAAGCTTTTTCCACATTATTGTATTTCTTCATTTAGGAAAGACAGAATTTAATGGCCTAAATGCTAAATTAACATGCAGCCTCCCTTTTCCTACACTTTGCCCATTTTGTACATGCTTAAAACATTTAGATGAAGTGTGGAGAACTCTGAGCACAAATCTTTTACTTCTGTTCCACCACATGGCTGGGGTTGGTGCTGAGCTGGCACAAGGTGCCCTGTATAAACAGAAGCCTTTGCAAATGTGAGTGCCAAGCTTTTGTGCCAAGCTCAACCAAGCTCAGTCCAATCCTTCTTCCCCTCTGTATAGTAGCACATAGTTACAGCCTCCATCAAGAAAGCAGAGAAACTGAATTGTATGCCATATGCAGCCCAAGGGGGATCATGTACTCCAGGAGAATACATCTCTGTGAGAATATTATTTTAAGGCTGTTTTGGGTGGTGTTGACCAGGCATTTTGCATCTCTTCAGAGGTTCTGTTGCCATTCTAGAAAGAGTTCAAGATTAAGAGAGTAACAGAGAGACAGAAAAAGAGAAGGCCCAGAGGATGGACTGTGACTTCATATCCTAGTGACCAGGCATCTCTGCTGAGAAGGCAGCTCCATTTTAATCCTGCTTCTCTTTCACTTTCTACATTTTATACTAAAGAGTTACTAGTTTGATAAACAACCCTCCTCTTTTCCAGAAGATTGTCCTAGTCACCTGGTAACAATGTTATGCCCTTACTTCTTTGATGAAATCTATTTTTTCATAAGTTTGAAATAATGGATGATTTTAAATCCTTCAATGCAGAAAAAGTCTACAGGAGATAGGAAGAGTGTCCTTTCTTCTTACAAAGTGACAACTTTTAGAGAACTACCTGAGTCACTCTAAGGTGTGCATGTGTGTGCATGTGAGGCCCCTTCAGACTGAAGAACAAAGTGAAGTCTTCCCACACTTCACAAGGACTGTTTGAGTGTGCACACACGTGTGTGCATGCACGTGTGTGCACTAATCAGGAAAAGGTGGAAGGATCTCATTCTTAGTATTTCTCTGGAATAAGACTGAAATCCTTCTTAGCTCTTTGACGGCACAGAAATAAACATGTCAGGGACAATTTAGGCAATAAAGATGTTCAAAGACACATTTTCCTCCTCATAGTTTTTCCAATAGCAGCTTTGACCTGGCTTCTTTTGTTATTTGTTTTGGGTCCTATTCTGAGGTGCCCAGCATCCACAAATACTATTGAGAGACTAGACCTGAGTTTAAGTTTCAGGGGTCAAAAAGTTAGCTGCAATATGTAACTTTATTGGACCTAACCTAAGCTTGACTGTAAAAAATGTGCTTTTGTTTATCTCAATGTAAATAATCAACCAAAAGTTATGTTTTCAGATTCATGTATTTTTCAAGTTACTTTGTCAATATCACAAAGGGAACCTTACTAACGGATATATTTACTTCCCTCAGTATTTTATGTCTTCTGAAATAATTTTTTTTTTTGCAGGTTTGTTACCCTCATTCTTGTGTAAATTCTCACTGAAGTTCCATCATAAAAGAGAGAAATAATCCTGGCAAAGTATCTGCATCCCTTATATGTCCATGTTTAAAGAAGTCTGACTAGACAGGACTTACACCCTACAGGCATTCTCTTCCTAATAGAAGACATCTGTTGAATGTGTTACGGGAGCAGGATTTCATAAGGCTAACAGGAGTTTTTCTTTATTTAGTATGAAAAAGAATGGCAGAAGTCCCTTGGCAGTTCAAAATGCAAGAATATATTTGGACTGTTTTCTCCAAATCCCTCACAGTATGTGATCTAATTTTTTTCAGGAAGTAATGGGTTTTAGCTGCCTTTTATTTAAATAAACTGTTTTATTTGGCTTTACACTTTTTTAATGGGAGAAAAGAGACAAAATGCAGATGTGAGAACCATACTTTAACACCTCAAGATTTCTCTATCTGGAATTTGGTTATCTATGCTCTCAAAATATTCCAATCACCTCTGCTATTCTGAGTTACATGGTAGAAATAGTAGGGTAGCCCTGTATTGTCAGATGACTAGTCTCTTGCAAAACTCTTTTCTTTTCCCCCTCTCACATAATTGGCTTTATTTTGAGTCATGCAGGGTGAAAAATAATCTCTGCAGTTTTATTTAACTACATTCACAATGAAACAGGGATTGATTAAACCAAAGCCATCAAAGAAGGTAACAGGGAAATCCTGCACTGTAACTCATAACTCAGGGTCCAAGGGGAAGTGGTGAGAACTCTCTAATACTGCTTTTCCTTCTCTGTCTGTTGCACTCTAGTTACACACCACAGGGGATGGGTGTCTACTGCATTCTTTGTGAGCTGGTGAAGCTACAAAGTTTTGGAAAATCACTCTTTTTAAAGCAATTTGCATCATTAAAAGGTCATCAGTCTATTATTAAGGGCTCAGAGATACAGCTAAACCGTACTGACTTGGTAAATAACCTGTTCTGTTATATCTAATGAGAACTAATTTGACCAAGCTTAGCCCTCGTGGAAGAAGTTTCTCAAATTATCTTACTAACAATATGTACTTACCTGACTTAGAAAAAATTGTTTAACAAGGCGACTTAAACATGTTCTGAAATACTCAGACTCCAGTCAATCTCTCATAAAAAGGGATTTTGACATTGGGTTTAGAGACACTACTGCTTTCAGAAAACTCAGCATGGGTGGAGAAGGGAGAGAGCTGTATTGCAGCCATAGACAAGCAGTATTTGATGTTGTAGTTTCGTTAGGACTGTGTCGTGGTTTAACCCCAACCGGCAACTAAGCCCCACTCAGCCACTCGCTCACTCCCCCCGCAGTGGGATGGGGGAGAGAATCGGAAGGGTAAAAATGAGAAAACTCGTGGGTTGAGATAAAGACAGTTTAATAGGTAAAGCAAAAGCTGCGCATGCAAGCAAAGCAAAACCAGGAATTCATTCACTGCTTCCCATGGGCAGGCAGGTGTTCAGCCATCTCCAGGAAAGCAGGGCTCCATCATGTGTAACAGTTACTTGGGAAGACAAATGCCATCACTCCAAATGTCCCCCCCTTCCTTCTTCTTCCCCCAGCTTTATACGCTGAGCATGACATCATATGGTATGGAATATCCCTTTGCTCAGTTGGGGTCAGCTGTCCCAGCTGTGTCCCCTCCCAACTTCTTGTGCCCCCCCAGCCTACTCACTGGTGGGGTGGGGTGAGAAGCAGAAAAGGCCTTGACTCTGTGTAAGCCCTGCTCAGCAGTAATGAAGAA
>NW_008825234.1:127643-143238 GCF_000699105.1 Pygoscelis adeliae
TCACCCCATACTAGCTACAATGAAGAAAATTAACTCTATTCCAGCCAAAACCAGCACAGAGTGTTACAATTAATGTCACTGTCTTGCAATTAATTGGAAGTGACGGGTATAAACTATGTGGTGACTAGGTAGATCTACTCTGCTTTGGAATACAGCAAGCTGCAAATACAGATGAAAACAATGTTTGACCTCTTACCTTGTTGGAACAGGTTTCACTGTACTGGTTTGGAACTGCCCAGTCATAAAAATATTCGAATTTATTTTCACAATTTTACATCATTATATAATTCTTTGAGCCTTTGTTTAATATTAAGTTAATTTCAGCTTATTTTATATGGCACATGAAGATATGTGACTGTTATTGCCATATCTCCTTCTAGAATAAACTAGTATTTGCTCAAATTTTTCATCGTTTTTTATTGTTAAATGAGATATTCAGAGTAATCAATGAAAAACCTCAGTTGTCAAAGGTAACAATAACTTCGGTAATGAAATACATAGAAGTATTTATAGAGAACTTGAAAGGCAGCATTTAAAAAGGTAAAGGACAGCTTTTAAAATTTCTGCTTTGTTTTAACTTTCCAGAGTTTTCCTTCAGGCTATGTTTTGGAAACTGAATGCAAGAATGAGGTACTGGGATTCATACCCTTGTGTGCAATATTAGATTGAAGTGTGGAAGCCAAGGCTGTAAGTGTGTAAAAACATAGAATGGAAGTCTAGGAGCTATCTGTTTGTGGTGGGTTGAGCTTGGCTGGATGCCAGGTGCCCACCAAACTGCTCTATCACTCCCCTCCTTAGCGGGATGGGGAGGGGGGAGAAAATAAGGTGGAAAAAACTCGTGGGTCAAAATAAAGGCAGTTTAATAAAGCAAAAGCAAAGGCCGTGCGCGGAAGCAAAAGAAAACAAAATATTTATTCTTTATTTTTCCCATCAGCAGGTGATGTCCAGCCACGGGAGGACAAACGCCACCACAGCGAATGCGCCCCCCTTCCCTCTTCTTCCCCCAGCTTTATATGCTGAGCAAGACGTCATATGGTATGGAATATCCCTTTGGTCAGTTTGGATCATAGGCTGTCCTGCCTATGTCCCCTCCCAAGATCTTGCCCACTCCCAGCCTACTGGTGAGGGGAGAATGTTGGAGAGACAGCCTTGATGCTGTGTGAGCACTGCTCAGCAGTACCCAAAACGCTGGTGTGTTATCAACACCTTTCTAGCTTCCAATACAAAGCACAGCACTATGAGGGCTGCTATGGGGAAAATTAACTCCACCTCAGCCAGATCCAATATACTGATAAATAATGAACCTCATTATAAAAGTGCTGCCTCAAAATCTAGACCTAATCTGTGAAAACCCTGTTTTTTTATAGATGTGATCTCTGTCTTTAAAACTGAATTTTGTGTATCTTTAGACATATTTGACAGTGTAAATGGGATGATGTTGTTTTGCTTAAGGATTCTAGTTTAAATCTGAAGAAAGGTTCTTGTGACTTAAACTTTTTTCAATTATATCAGTTATAGTCC
This sequence comes from Pygoscelis adeliae, assembly GCF_000699105.1. Lineage (NCBI taxonomy): Eukaryota > Metazoa > Chordata > Aves > Sphenisciformes > Spheniscidae > Pygoscelis > Pygoscelis adeliae. Next base: position 129,165 of record NW_008825234.1, read on the forward strand.
TCTTAATTTTGAAAGGATGCTGTCTCTAAGGACTTCTGTTCTTTTCTACTATCTTTTTTCTACCTGACTTAACAACACTCATACAGCTCACCCTTAGCAGTAGCCACAGAGAAGTAATTCAGAAAATCAGAGAACAAAAGAAGTTAGATCACAGTGTAAGAAGTTGCAACTGTTCAGTTTAGCACCACTTCATCACTGATGTATCTTCAAAGCAACAGCATCATGGATGAGACAAAGTTATAAAGTACATCTGAATCATCAGAATGAGTGTTTTCTTTTAATGGGCGGTGTAGAGGCCAAGATATAATGGTCTTGAAAAGAAGATGTTCTGAACTTACGTAAGTAGAGGCAAATAATGAGATTTAATCAGAGTTAAGGTTCATTAGTTTGCCTTTCTCAAGACTGTTGCTTGAATCCTGTCTTCTGAGTAAAAGATTTCAATACTTTCTCTGGGTTAACACTTTGTTAAGATCACACACATTTGCCATTTATAAATTTGTTACAGTTTCCTTGATATCCTAGGCAAGATTCATCAAGCCTTAATTGACATGATTTGCCCATAGCAAATTTGAACCATACCACTCTCTATTTTTTATTAGTGTGATACAGAAAACCTTGTAACAACTGGAGGTAGAAGCATAAATTCTTGCAGCAGATCAGAGGAAAGTACCTTGTTCTGTATGTGTCCCTTAATAATAATGTGTTGAAGCTCTCATGTATAACTTCTACCATGTTAGGAACATGCTAGGGTTATAGAGTTGATAAAATTTATGAAGCCTGAAGCTTTCTTATGATGCGTGATTTGTGGAATACTGTAATTCAGTGTTAGGAATTTTCAGTGCTCAGATAAATGCGCCAACAGTCAGGATGTCTAATATACAAAGGACTTATGATGCAGTTAAAATTAGAAGTCACATACTAATGGAAAAGCACAACAAAGCTGTAAATTTAATGGTAAAATTTGTTAACCATAGTCACAAAAGTAGGTATAATAAAGAAAAGGACTAGAGAAGCCTGAGAAAAGTCATCAAGCTGAATTTGTATCACCAGTTAGGGAAGTATAGGATAACAGAGAGAAAGAGTTTTTTGATTGTTTTTAGAGAAGGCAACTTGTAGCAGTAATGTTCCATGGAAATGAAGGCCCAATATGTCCATGTCTCTCTTGCACTGGGGAGCCCAGAACTGGACACAGCACTCCAGATGTTGTCTCACCAGTGCTGAGTAGATGGGAAGGATCATCTCCCTCGACCTGCTGGCAACACTTTCTAAAGCAGCCCAGGATGCTGTTGGCCTTCTTTGCTGCAAGTGTGCATTACTGGCTCGTGGACAACTTGGTGCAGCCAGAACCCCCAGGATGTTCTCTGCAAAGCTACTTTCCAGCTGGTTGGCCCCCAGTCTGTACTGGTGCCTGGGGTTATTCCTCCATAGGTGCAGGATTCTTCATTTCCCTTTATAGAACCTCATGACATTCTGGTAGGCCAATTTCTCCAGCCTGTCAAGGACCCTCTGAAGGGCAGCACAGCCACTTGGTGAACCAACCACTCTTCCCAGTTTTTAATTGTCTGCAGACTTGCAGAGGGTGCGGTCTGCCACACCATTTACGTCATTAATGAAGATGTTAAACAGTAGTGGACCCAATATCGACCCATGGGGTATACCACTAGTGTTGTGCTTCTCATCACAAGCCCTTGAGCCCAGCAGTTCAACCAATTTTCAGTCCACCTCACAGTCCATTTATCTAGTCCACGTCTCATCAGTTTGTCTATGAGGATGCGATGGAGACTGCCAATAGCCTCACTAAAGTCAAGATAAGCAACAGTCACTGCCCTCCCCTTATCTACTGAGCCAGTCATCTCATTGTGGAAGGCTGTGAGATTAGTTATGACTAATTTTCCTTTGCAAATCCATGCTGACTACTCCCAATCACTTTTCTGTCCTTCATATCTTTGGAAATGGTTTCCAGGAAGCTTTTCTCCATCACCTTCTGATGTATTGAAGTGAGACTGACTGTCCCGTAATTCTGTGGATCCTCCTTCTTGCCCATCTTGAAGATAGCAGTGACATTTGCTCTCTTTCAGTCCTCAGGAACCTCACTCAGTCACCGTGACCTTTTAAATATAATTGAAAGGTGCCCCACAATAACCTTGGCCAGATTTAACTCCAGGTGGAGTTCAGCTTTCCTACCTCCATCACTGCATGCTCCAGCTGTGTCTTTGTATTCCTACTGGGTGATCTGCCCCTGCTTCCAACTCCTATATGCCTCCTTTTTATGTTGGAGTTTAGTGAGGAGCTCCTTGTGCATCCATGGAGGCCTCCTGCTGCATTTGCTTCTTTTCCCACTTGCCAGGATTGACCATTCTTGGGCTTGGAGGAGATGACCCTTAAAAGTCAACCAGTTCTCCTGGACCCTTCATCTCTCAGGGACCATATCCCACGGACTTCTCCCAGACAGGTCCCTGAACAGGCCAGAGTCTTCCCTTCTGAAATTCTGTGCTGTGATCCTGCTTTTTGCCTTGTTGTCTCACCTCAGGATCCTAATCTCCACCATCTCATGGTCATTGCAGCCAAGGCTGTCCCCAACCTTCACAACCCCCACTAATTCTTCTTTGTTTGTATGAATCAGGTCCAGCAGAGCACCTCTCCTCATGGACTCCTCGATCACCTCTGGTAGGAAGTTGTCATAAATGTGCTCCAGAAATCTCCTGGATTGCTTCTGCCCTGCTGTGTTGCCATTCTTGCAGACATTGGGGTGATTAAAGTCTCCCATGAGGACCAGGACCTGTGAATGTGAAACTTCTGCCAGTTGTCTGAAGAAGACCGCATATACTTGTTCCTGATAAAGTGATCTGTAGCAGACACCCACCACAATGTTGCCCAGATTGGTCTGTCCTCTTAATCCCTACCAGTTATGTCTTGGCTGGGTTATCATCTGTTTCCACGCAGAGCTCCATGCATTCCAAAAAACATAAAGGGTGACTCTCCACTTCCTGCCTTCTTGGCCCATCCTTCCTAAAGCATCTGTATCCATCCATGGCAACATGAGCTATTCCACCACGTCTCCTTGATCCCAATGAGACTGCACACAGACCTCTAATTCCTCCTGTTTGTTCCCCATGCTACATGCATTAGTGTACAGCCTGTAGTTGTGCTGATTTCCCAGAAGTGTGAGAGCTTCTCCCATAGTGCTGCCCTCTCATCACTCCCTTATTTATGTCATATACTTCAGTCCCTCTTCAGCCCTGTTTTGATGATTACCACATCTCTCCTGTCCACATCACCCTGCACCCGTTGCTTGCCACCCCAGCCTACCACTTCCTCATCTGCTTGTTGATCATCATCTCCCTCCTCCATCTTTCCTAGTTGAAATCTCTCCTCAGCAGGTTGGCAAAGATGATTTTGTCCCACTTGCTTGGGTGGTCCTGTATCTTCCTAGCAGTCCTCAAATCCTCAAAAATAATTGTAAAATCTTAATCCCTATTGTCTTAATCCCTGATACCATCTGTGCAAACAGTTGTTTACCCACAGGATCCATCCACTCTTACTTGAGCTCTTTCTTCTCACCAGCAGGATTACAGAGAAAGAACCCTGGGCTTCCACGCCCTTGATCATTGCCCCAGGAACCGTGTAGTCATGCTTGATACACTCCAGGTCTTCCCTGGCAATGTCATTACTGACCACCATGGAACGTCATTGGAACAATCAGGGGTAATAGTCTGAGGGCTGGACAAGCGGTGACAGTCTCTTGACAACATCCTGGACCCTAGGCCCCATCAAACAGTGCAGTTAAAAAAAAAAAATCCTGTTTTTTATTGCAGAACCCCACTTCTCTGGGCACCAGTGAGTTGTAGGCACACTGCATCCATAGTGAGAGAAAATCGTTAAGATGTCTAAAAGAAATGTAATGCTCAAAGGTATATTTAAAAGAAGCTCCACCAGCCAAGGAAGTGGCTTTTGCCAATCTGAAGAGAGTGTCTGTGTTACCAGCTGCTGGTTGTAGACAGAGTTGTCCAGAGATACTGTACGGGGTGCAGGTGCCCAGGCGCTGGCAGCGGTGGCTGCAGGGCGACCTCTGTGAGGAGAGGCCGGGGCTGCCCCTTGCCGGACACAGCCGGTTCCAGCTGGCTCCAACCGACCCACTGCAGGGCACGGCTGAGACCAGCAGCCAAGGTGGTGGCGCCTGTGGGGTGACATATTTATGAAAGAGCAAAACACTGCACAGGCAGAGGAGGAGGGAAAAAAAGACAGTGAGAAACAGTCCTGCAGACACCAAGGTCAGTGAAGAAGGAGGGGGAGGAGGTGTGCCAGGCGCCAGAACAGAGATTCCCCTGCAGCACCTGGAGGAGACCATGGTGATGCAGGTTGTTCCCCTGCAGCCCATGGAGAGGACCATGCTGCTTGTGGAGGTCACCACACCAGAGCAGGTGAATGTGCCTGGAAGGAAGCTGCAGCTCATGGAGATACCATGCTGGAGCAGGCTCCCGACAGGAACTGCAGCCTGTGGAGGACCCGTGCTAGATCAGGTTTACCCTGGAAGACTGGGACAGGGGAAAAGTGTGAGAGGGAAGGAGCAACAGAGAGGAGCTGTGATGGACTGACCACAACCCCCATTCCCCATCCCCTTGTGCCACTTGGGGTTGGGGGAAGGATGTAGAGGAGTCAGGAATGAAGGAGTGAAATTGAGCCTGGGAAAAGGGGGGTAGTGAGGGGAAGGTGCTTTAGTTTTTGTTTTTGTTTCTCACCATCCTACTGTATTTTTAATTGGCAATAAATTAAATTAATTTTTCCCAAGTTGAGAATGTTTTGCCTGTGATGGTAATTGGTAAGTGATCTCCCTGCTTTTATTTTGACCCACAAGCTTTCCATCTTATTTTCTCCCCCCATCCTGTTGAGGAGGGGGAGTGAGAGAGCAGCTGGGTGGGGGTCTGTCTGTCAGCCAAAGTCAAACCCACCACAGTCCTTTGTTTTCCTGCAAGATGCAGATGACAAAGTTGCCCACATAGCAGTCACAGCAGGGAGGAGCTTGTGAGTGAAATTACTTATTCCTTATACTTGACTTCCTATAGAATTCCCAAATAACTGTATGTGCAACAAGAGCAGAACGGCATATTTATGTTACAGTTGCATTGATTGGACATGCATTGCTGCTATATCCAATTTTTAAGAGGAAGGTCCTTCCTAAGGAAGAATTCCTGTCTTGAATTATGACAGGGTTTCCTGTCAGGTTTTGCTATCTATCATAGGTAGATGAATAGAAAGTTTGTGGCATAGAGAAGAGACAGTCCTATGGTATGACTCATTGCTCAAAGTAGAGTTTTGGTTACTCATCTTCCAAATTCATGGCTAAAGAAAGTAAATACTAGCTTAGCTATCATCCATGGACAGATGACAAACAGGTTGCAGCATTTGGGTGTTAAGCAGATTTGATGTCCAGTATATCATTTTGCTCTTGCTGTTCTGAATGGAATATGTAAACAAATGACCACCGGAAACTGATTAAGTGTGTAAAGAGAGCATTCAAAACAGATGTTTGCCTGGGTATCAATAATGTAAAGGACAATTTCTTTTGAGACTTATGGGGAAATTTTCAAGGTCACTGGAAGAGAAAGAGCAAATTATATGGCTCTAAATCTGATTTCATTTGGAATGATGGCAAAAACCTTGATGATAAGTCACAAAATGAGGACAAATTAATACACAAAGAGATAAAAGATCGAATGAAATGCCTGAGATTGTTATCAAGCCATTAGGTTTGTAATTATGGTCATAAGTATGTTAAGGTGAACAATAAATTATTCCAGGGAAAAATATTTTATGTTTCTTAATTAAATGTCTTTGAAAAATGGGTATTTCAGTGTTGATACTAACCAGGGACTTGTGAAAATATTATGAGCTTGCAATGTGAGAAGCGGCCTAAAAGAGGCAACTGATTTTGTTATGCAAAATATTAGAAGATGCAGGGGGAAAAAGTAGAAGTATGACTATTTTATAAACAAGGAAATACACATACAATTGCACAACCAAATGCATCAGATACAGTGTGATTCTGGCTGTGTTGAAGTAAGCGATAGTTTCCCCTTTAGTAGGAATTTCATTTCTTGATAGTTGTCAAGGAATCAAGGGACTAGCTGGAACTAAAACAGTGCTCTTAAATTCCTCATGTAGCTTTATTGATTTTCAGTAGGGTATGTCAGACTCCATATGTTTAAATTTCCAAATTAATTTTCATGTGTGAAATCTATCATACTCTAACTAAACCTGAAGTATGAAATTTAATCAGTTAATAAATTTTATAGCAAAAAAGAATGATAGAATTAATCCAGTCTGGTATTAAGTGTAATAATATCAGAATTTCATCCAGTCATTCTTGTGTTAAATTAAGATTTCTTGATCATATCTTGCTCAAAAATGCAATGTATGATTTCACTTTCTCAAAATTTTGACAGAAATTGTTCCAATTGCTTATTGTTTGTATAATATACTGTAAAATATGCAATGTATTGGAAAAAATCTGTTTGAAAGCGTGCAGATAAACATGAATGATTTTGGAATCAAAAAAACTTCATGTTATAATAGTCCGAATGTTTTTGTATTTTCGCGTGTCCTTTTTATGTTAGGAAATGGTTTGAGGGTTCACAAAGTAAATAGGTGTCATGACATTTTTCTGGTTTTACACAAAAAGTTTTAACATGAGAGCAGTGAGAAACTTCTTCCATCCAGGCTTTCCTGCTGGGTGGAGGGACATGGCAATTTGTAATTTTTCCAAGACATAAACAGTATATACATTCCAAGACATATGATCTTGGCAAATGCCAACAAAATGGACAAAACCTTACCAAATCTAGACATATGGGACTATTTACCTTAAACCTAATGTTAATTCTAGTTAAGTTTTGTTACTTTCAGCAGGTTGCTTTTGCTATCTTTTCATAGTATTTTTTTCTTTTGCAAATGAGTAACATGAACTACGTATGTCTGTGAGACACCTCCATCTAATGCACAACTGATCTGTTTAAGTATATGTCTTTGTTCTATCTTCCTTATTTTCTATCTCCCTACCTGACAATCACAACCTTCAAAATGCACTGTTTGGCCTAGTAGCAGACAGTTTTGGGTTCACACTGAAAACCAAGACATCTAGCTTATCTAAGCCACTATCTATGACAGAGGCCAAGAGTGGGTGCTTAGGAAATAGCATTCCTAAGTATGTCCTCCCACAAACGTTTTTCATAGAAACTTCATGAGGATCAGTTGTATCCACACCATTATTTTTAATACTGTTAGATTAACATTTCTTCCAAAAATATGCCTAATTACTTTTGAACCCATTTTTATCTCTTTATTATCCAGAATTTGCTGTGGCAATGAGTTAGCATTGTCAGAAAATAGGGGTTTTTTAGACTTTAAAGTGATGAGCTGTGATCACTTTAGCTACTTTTAAGTATTCATTGGTGATTTTCCACTTAAGGAGTGGCACTGAAGTGCCTATAGGCACTGAAAAGCCTATAGGCATGGTCCTGACAGACAGGAAAGAAATTTCAGCAAATGTATATCAATGTCAATCATTATTTCCCTTCTAATTCCTCTTATGGATTTATCCTTAAGAGGAATTATTAGGGAGCCAATAGGAACTCACCCATCTAAATTCCTCTGGATTTTTAAAGAGTATAATGAGCATTTTCTTTTCCCATCTTGAGACACTGTGTGGTATCTCTTTACATTCCTCCCTCACGGCCCTTCACCCTTGTCAGAAATGGATGGATGAAAAAATATCTTCTGTCTTTCTAGCTTCTAAGGGCATTGTTCAACTCATCTCATTAACATTTGTACAGAGGCTGATCAGGACTACTACAGAAACTTGAAGTACTAATCCAAAGCTCACTGAAGTTAATGAAAAGATTTCCATTGACTCCACCGGGTGCCACATGGCTCTCAGGCTCCAGAAGGGCAAGGACCTGACAGCCTTCCTAAGAACATTTCCTCATATATTTTTATCATAGGCTAGAGGCTTTTGTTACAAGGCTAGAATGTCTGACCTCTGCTCTTGGATGCTACCCTTGAAGATATTGCATAAGTGTAAATAATGACATACTGTAAAGGCTGCTTAACTAATGATAATACTGAAAATATAAAACTGTGCTGAGACATCAGTGCAAAACATAGTGTGTTGCTTATCTAATGTATCATTTTATTGCAGAAGCCAGACTGTTAAGGGCATAATATCTTTCCAATCTGTTCAATTGTATTATCTGTCAGCTAGAATGTTATAAACACAGAATCAGTGATCACAGTCACAACACAGCTGATATTGTAGTATATACATGTAAATGATATAGCTGATGCCAGAGCTGTAAATTTACCTTGATGTTTACCTGGAAGGAGAAGAAACAACTCACCCTGAAATTCATAATGCCTCTAAATGAGGAAGTAGTAACGAGGTAAAAGGTATAAGGAAGAACAGTTTCACAGTAATTTTCTTACTTGTCCTATCTTGACTCAACTGAACCATCTGCTAGGGTTGGCTGTCTTTAGCTCCACAGTAAGAAAAATCCACTTTTAGCATGTAACCCTAGCCCAGAGTCCAACACAGAACTTGCAATGCTAGTGTTTGTCCTTCAGGAAGATGCTAGGTGAGGAGGGGAAAAGATCCATCCATGTGTTACATAGGAGCCTGGCACAAGAGTGCTCAGGCTAAGGGTTACAACTGGGTTTAGAGGTATGTGCGCACCTTTAAAATATGAATAACTGATTCTCTGTCCTTCCCAGCATTTTGAACATCCTACTTCAATTTCCTAGTAGAATATCCTCATTGCCAGACCATAAGTAAGACTGAGAAGATGTGAGAACAGAACCATAACCATTCTTCCTGAAGAAGTTGTGCCACTGGTTGGACAAAACCCCCAAGAACCTATAGTATGGGAGACAGTAAGGATATGTGAGCACATTTCTTCTGCCCAGTGATAAGGTCCCTCTGCTTGGAGGAGGGAGTCTTGATAACTTCCTCTTTTGCCTACTAGGATACTGGCTTGAAACCTTAAACAAAAAATTTGCTTTTGACCTTTGTTGATAAATGGATCAAAAGAGGAATCCAAACCTATTTAAAACTGCAGATGGCGAGAAAATGTTCTGCCAGCATCTGCTGGCAAGTAAAGGTAGCTGCCAGGGCAGGCTAATCCTCGTTTGCAATCAGTTATGTAAGGATTTGAGGCATTGTTAGCATTCCAATACATTTTGATGCAAGAGTTTTTATTCAGAACTGAAAACCTGTGGTGAGAGATCTCAGTTCAGTGTACCTGGGTGAATGATTGCTTAAGTATGCTGCAGCCTGTGACAGGATCAAGTTTAAAAAGAGCAAAATTGAGAAAATGGGAATGAGACACCAGTTTCTTTTCCCTGTCATGTTAAGAATTTAGTCAGGACCCCCGGGTTCCTCTGCAAGAGATGAAACCCTGCTGGGTTTGCTGGATAAAGGTGGGCAGAGGAGAAGGGTGATAAATGCAGCAGTGGTGATGATGGTAACATCATGACTGGGGCAAGAGATCAACTTTTTCCAACAGCTGGAGTCCTCTATCATAGACTACAAAATAGAATTGGGGAATAGTCTAACAGAGGTACATAGTGATTAGTTATTTTGCCCATTCAAACACAAGAAAGCCTTTTTTTTCCTTCTTTTTTTGCCCCTCCCCCCCTTTTTTTTTTGCAAGTGGGGAAATATTGTTAATTACTGAGTAACCAGACAGTGTTGTTTACTTTATCAAGTTTCTTTGGGGTGCTTGACATACATTATTCAGATCTTTTGGGGGAAGAAATCTCTACCTCCAAACAGTCAAAGGACAATATGCATAATTGCAATAACACAAAGGACAGATGTCTGGGGTTTCAATGGCAGGTGGCATCTAGTATGTGGATATTGAAATCTATTGCTGATAACAGTGTGCTAAGTGATACATAAAGGGCAGGGAATAAGACTGGGGAAGTTATTTGAATAGTTCTAGGAGAAAGAGAAGACATCAACTTGGTTTGAGAGAAGGAAAGGTAAAGCCAATTTCAGGAAGAAGAAAAGATGTTACTAATTTCACTGTCTTTAATAATAGGAATGTGATTTGTGCTTGATCCAGAGTGACTTTTATCTGCTTAGCAAGTAGTACTAGGGGAAAAATTAGAAATGAGCACTGAGAGAAGGGAATTTTGGTTATACAGTGAGTTTTCCTGCATGTCTGCCTTTCAATTTCAAAATCATGCTGCTTCTAGATCATAAATGACTAATTCACTATAGAACTAACTAATACACTTGCAATGGTGAAATGATTTTTTTTTTGTTGTTTATTTTATAATGTTATTCATCATTTTTAAAACCTTAGTATGAAACTTCAAGGTCAAGGAATGATGGCAAGTTTTATTCCTATAACCCGAGTATGAAAAAAATCTGAAAAGGATTAAAAAATACTTGAGCATTGGAAAACTAAAATAATTCTTTTCACTAAAGCATTAAGTGGAAAATTAGCTCCTTCTGTAAGCATTTCTGGTCTCATAACAGTGCAACAGCCATTATCTATTGTAATTGTGGAGGTATTTGGAATTTGAAATCTATGGCACTTTTTGATGGATTATGACATTCAGAAATATATTTAATTTTATCAGTGCTACTATATATGAAAATGTGAGTAGCAGAAACCTTGTGTGGCCGGGCAATGATAGCCTAGGGATCAAAATGACAGAGAAAAAGAATACCTCATGGGAAAAGAATTATTATTATATATTATGACCTAAACACAACAGAACAAAGAGAGGAACTTTTCACACAACAGAATCCTGAAAACAAAAAGTTTAGGTCAGTAAAGAAGCAAAGGTGGCAGGAGACCTGTATGGATGCACAAGGAGTTCCTCACTAAACTCCAACACAAAAAGGAGGCATACAGGAGGTGGAAGCAGGGACAGATCACTCGGAAGGAATATAGGAGAGTACAAGCGTAGGAAGGCTGAAGCCCATCTGAAACTGCTAGGGGATGTGAAGGACAACAAGAAGAGCTTCTACAGATCTATAAGCAGCAAAAGGAAGACTAGGGAAAATGTGGGCCCACTGCTGAATGGGGCAGAGGCCCTGGTGACAAAGAACAAGGTTGAGGACAATGAGCCAAGGTACACAATGACTTTCTTGCTTTGGTTTTTAATGGTAAGACTGGACTTCAGCAATTCCTGACACCTGAGATGCGGGAGAAACTGGAGCAAGGAAGACTCACCTCTAATACAGAAGGATCAGGTTAGAGAACATTTAAAATAATGGACATTCACAAGTCCACAGGATCTGATGGCATGTGCCTATGTCCTGGTTTCAGCTGGAATAGAGTTAATTTTCCTCCTAGTAGCTGGTACAGTGCTGTGTTTTGGATTTAGTATCAGAATAATGTGATAACACACTGATGTTTTAGTTGTTGCTAAGCAGTGCTTATATTACGTCAAGGACTCTTCAGCTTCCCATGCTCTGCCAGTGAGGAGGTGCACAAGAAGCTGGGAGGGAGCATAGCCAGGACAGCTGACCCAAACTGGCCAAAGGGATATTCCATACGATATGACGTCATGCTCAGTATCTAAGCTGGGGGGGAGTTGGCCAGGAGGCAGCGATCGCTGGTTGGGGACTGGCTGGGTGTTGGTTGGCGGATGGTGAGCAGTTGCATCACTTGTTTTTCCTGGTTTTTTTTTCTCTCTTTTTATTGTTTTCTTTTTCATTACAATTTATTATTATTATTATTATTATTTATTATTATTATTTACTTCAACCATTAAACTGTTCTTATCTTAACACATGAGTTTTCTTACTTTTGTCCTTCCGATTCTCTCCCCCATCTCACTTGGGGGCGGGAGGGTGAGTGGGCGCCTGTGTGGTGCTTGGTTGCTGTCTGGGGTTAAACCACAACAGCCTACAAGTGCCAAGTCAGCTGGCTGACGCCCTTGTAGGCCACTTTCAATTATCTTTAAAAAGGCCATTCAATTATCTTTAAAAAGGCCATGGTGATTGGGGTAGGTTCCTGAAGACTGAAGGACAGCAAATGTTACTCCTTTCTTCAAGAAGGGCAAGAAGGAGGATCCACAGAATTACAGGACAGTCAGCCTCGTTTCAATACCTCAGAAGGAGGTGGAGAAAACCCTCCTGGAAACCATTTCCAAAGATATGAAGGACAGAAAAGTGATTGGGAGTAGTCAGCATGGATTTGCAAAGGGGAAATAATACCTGTCCAACCTCATAGACTTCCACAATGAGATGACTGGCTCAGTAGATAAGGGGAGGGCAGTGACTGTTGCTTATCTTAACTTTAGTGAGGCTATTGACACTGTCTCCATCACATCCTCGTAGACAAACTGATGAGACATGGGCTAGATAAATGGACTGTGGGGTGGACTGAAAACTGTCTGCGCTGCTGGGCTCAAAGGGCTTGTGATCAGCGACATGAAGTTGGGCTGGAGGCCAGTCACTAGTGGTATACCCCATGGGTCGATATTGGGTCCACTACTGTTTAACATCTTCATTAATGACGTAAATGGTGTGGCAGACCGCACCCTCTGCAAGTCTGCAGACAATTAAAAACTGGGAAGAGTGGTTGGTTCACCAAGTGGCTGTGCTGCCCTTCAGATGGACTGCAGCAGGGCTGAGAAATGGGCCTATCGGAATGTCATGACTGGGGGCCCTGGTGGACAAGAAGCTGATCATGAACCATTAATGAACACTTGTGGCAAAAGCCAACAGCATCCAGGGCTGCATTGGGAAGAGCACTGCTGGCAGGTTGAGAGTGGAGATCGTTCCCCTCTACTCAGTACTAGTGAGGCCACTCCTGGAGTACTGTGTCCAGTTCTGGACTCCCTCGTACAAGAGAGACATGGACTTACTGGAGCAAGTCCAGTGAAGGGCCACAAAGATGATTAAAGGTTTGGAGCATCTGTCAGATGTAAAGGAGAGTCTGAGAGCTGGGACTCCTCAGCTTGTAGAAAAGAAGGCTCAGGGTGATCTTATAAATGTGTAAAAATTCTTGGGAGGGAATGAAGAAGAGGGCGCTAGACTGTTCTCATTGGTGCCTGCTGACAGGACAAAAGGCAATGGGCACAAATTGAACCACAGAAAAAGGTGTTTAAACATAAGAAAAAAACTTTTTATGATGAGTGGTCAAACACTGGAACAGGTTGCCCAGAGAGGTGATGGAGGCTTCATCCTTGCAGATATTCAAAGCCAAACTGGACATAGTCCTGAGTTACCTGCACTAGTTGACCCTACTTTGAGCTGGGTGTTGGACTAGATAGTCTCTACAGATCCCTTCCAATGTCATCCATTCTGTAATTCAGTGATTCTAATTCTACCTGAGTATTTTTATCCTCTTTGGCACATGATTAAAAAAATAATTACAGGATTAAAAGTAAATGGTATGCCCTGCTGATTGACAGAACATCATTACTCTTGAGACAATGATTCTCTGGAAACTATGATTCTTTATCCCCTCCTCAGTCTATCAAACTGAGGATATGCATAAGGATTTTATAGGTATGAGGTTTGGAAAAAAGGTTATATAAAATACAGAATGTTATTGTACATGTTAACACTTAAGAAGGTCAGCTACTGTTCATAGATCTTTGTAGATTACTACTAAAATTTTAGAAGTAACTACAGAATTAATTATGTAATGCTGCCCACATGTTTCTATTTTCACATGGAGAAACTGGTGCAGATGTGTTGTAGGTGTATACAGTCTCTTTTGGCAGTGCACCTGGTTTTATCAGGGATGTTTAGTTTGATTAAACAATAGATATAATTTCATTCATTTATCTCAGATGACTTGTGGGTAAAACTTCGAACATACCTCTTTCAAGCAGAGCTTCTATAATAAAACCATTTCTTATGATTTCTTAGTTCTGTTCATAAGTAGGCAGCCCCTAATTTAAGATAATTAGATGCTTATTTCATGGTCTTTTGAAATCCTTTTCATTAATAGAAAATTAATATCTCCCTAGATAAGGTGTCACACATTCCGGCTATGTTCTGGGCATTTCTACACAGTCTAGAGGAGTGCAGTGTTATAATTCAGGACAGATC
>NW_008825234.1:143257-144317 GCF_000699105.1 Pygoscelis adeliae
CCAGAGAATGTTTCTGATGCATGGTACCGATGTTCAGACAAGCAAGATATATCTTGCAGCAAGACCTTTGTTGACTAGATATATCAGCAGCAAGACCTTTGTTGACTCCTTATTAAAGGATAATATTTCTTTTGAGAATGAAAGACAGTCTTGATGTCCATATAAAAGAAAGAGACACACAGCATGGGGGACAGACTGTTAGGTGTGCTCCCTGATAAGGCAGCTTATTATCAACAATGAGAAGGTAGCTAAGGTTGGACTCAGAGTACATAATGTCAGGATATCTGGACCCAGGAATATTGACCCATATGTAGAGTTGGTCTTTGTAGCTGTTATGCCAGTAGGCAGACTGGGGATGCACTAATAGGAACCAGTTAGGATATTCACAGTGGTGATCAGATACGTTTTGAAAGATGTCACTCGCACAGACCATCAGCTCCAGTGCAGGCGTGTCCCACAGCGCAGCGGTGGATCGTGGTGTACAGGGGGGTTCCTGAGCTTGGGGAACCCACAGGGGAGCGCAGAGACCGCCCCGCGGGGAGCCGGCAGCTCTGACAAGGGTGGCTGACGAGGCGTGGGCGGGGCCAGGACCAACGGCTGCCACCCCCCACTGCCACTAAAGGCAGCCCCAGGGAGCGCTGCCACCAGGAGCGCTGCCAACAGGATGGGCAAACAGGGCGTGGCGTGTCAGCTAGGGCGTGGCGCAGCAGTTTGTGCAGAAGGGTGCACAGGGAGGGCGCCTTTTCGAAGGAGAGCCGTTCCACGGGACGAGTGGGGGACTCGGCGTGCACATAACCCAGCAACAGGGCACAGGTCAAGGGCACTCATCCTGCCCGACCCTCAAGGCAGAATGGTGGGCACTCGTCTGAGAGCAAAGGCTCCGGCTGGGGGTTCTGCACCATCCACCCCAGCGGTGGCCGATGCCTCCACGCAGACGGAACTGCTGAAGGGAGAGGCTCCAGTGCAGACCTCAGGCTGCAGGGAGTGCCTAGACCTCTCTCCTGGGGCAGGGACAGGCAGCAGACCGGCCTGCAAAAGGTGTGCCCAGGTGGAGGACCTC
>NW_008825234.1:148639-161698 GCF_000699105.1 Pygoscelis adeliae
TCCAGCTCTGGAGCCCTCAGCATAAGAAAGACACGGACCTGTTGGATCGGGTCCAGAAGAGGGCCACGAAAATGATCAGGGGGATGGAATACCTCTCCTATGAGGAAACACTGAGAGAGTTGGAGTTGTTCAGCCTAGAGAAGAGAAGGCTTTGGGGAGACCTTCTTGCAGCCTTTCAGTACTTAAAGGAGGCTTACAAAGAAGATGGTGGCAAACTTTTGAGCAGGGCCTGTTGCGACAAGACAAGGGGGAATGACTTTAAACTAAAGGGCAGTAGATTTAGACTAGATATAAGGAAGAAATTTTTTACGCTGAGTGTGGTGAAACACTGGCACAGGTTGCCCCGAGAGGTGGTTGATGCCCCATCCTGGAAACCTTCAAGGTCAGGTTGGACGGGGCTCTGAGAAACCTGATCTAGTTGAAGATGTCCCTGCCCACGGCAGGGGGGTTGGACTAGATGACCTTTAGAGGTCCCGTCCAACCCAAACTATTCTATGATTCTATGATTCTATGTATTGGACAAGCTGGGAATATGAGCCTTTTTGGTGAGTCCAAGACATCTGAAAAAGTTCTGGGATTTGGTGTTGGGATGGTCATTCCCCATCCTGTTCAGTCAGCTCTAAAATCTGTGTGCAAAGATATTTTGCACTGACGAAAACGTAAAAGCATGGTTTAGCTACTTTTCTCCGGCCTCTCCTGACCTGGATCTGCCTGCCTCGGCAGTCCCTGTTCCAGGTTTTGCTCTCTTTCCATATCTGTGCCACTCCCCTGACCACCCATGCTGTGTTCTCACCTCTATCTGATATTCTGTGTGCTACTGCCATATCTCATGAGTTCCTGTAGCTTCCACCTGTCCAATAGCATGACATCCGAGTCTGGAGTTCCCCCAAAAAACCCTGGTCATGCTAGTTCTTTCCCCCTTTCTCTCCTACGGTCTTAGTTCATCCTCTCACAAGTCCTACAGCCAGGTCAAGACAGTTCTGGAAGCTGAAACATTTCAGTCTCATCATTAATATCGTGAGGTAGCTGAAATAAATGGCAGACAAAAGTTCAATACAGCCCATGTGGAAATTATTTCTTGGAAAATTTAAAATATTGGTTTCTTCCTTTCTGATTTGGGGGTTTTCTGAAATGCAAAACCTGAATATTTAACAGAAGTTTAGAGAAACTATTACAATTATTACCTGCTTTCTACACCAAGCCTGGAAATAAAGGCGTTAGGGATCTGAGTGGGAAAGAAGATAGTTGTTAGAATGTTGAAGAACCTAAGTGAATAGGCAAGGCCAAAATATTGTACTAGTGTGATCATTTTTAGCAGGGTAAAGATACTTAGCTGAATCTTTTCTCCCTAAGTTCCCTTATTCAGTCTGAGTCTTTGTGATGTTACAGAAGAGAAAGTTCCTAAGAGACTAATCAATCTAACTAGCAATATTGGATTCCTGTGGCATTCAAATGAAGGTGAAATTAATGTAAACTGATCACTGTAGAATCCCTTCTTTTTCTGTAGCTATCCTTAGGAAAATTTATGTAAGGGGCAGCTTCCTTGCAAGCCTTTTTGACTGTCTTAGAGTACAAGTGCATAGCACACTGAGTGTGGGGAGAAAAGGTCTTACGCTGATGTAAATATGTGTGGTCTTCCATGCTAGATTTCAAGATGGATTGCGTTAGAAGATTTTTAAACACTAGTCAGACAGGAATGTCGCTTTCTCTCCATCCTGTATGATATGCATACAAAGTGGCAGTGCAGGCCCTATTTTAAGGTTTAAATGGTAACTGTCAGATGTTGGCCAGTCCATAACTTTAATATGAGATATTATCCTAGTGGTACATTTTTAATATTATAGATTTTTAATGAGGATATAAATTCCATGCCCACACCAAGCACAGCTAAGCCTGGTCTCATTACAGTGCCATAAATACAGAAACTCATAGAGATATGTATCCCCTAACTTCTGAATGAATTTTATCTGCTGTTTGAAGTCACCCAACATGATCTTTTATACGCATCATACATGAAGAAAGAACAAGCCTGTCAGTCATGCAGTATCTCATGCATGATGAGAAGTTCACCTGGGATTTCCTAGTGTTTTCTTGATCTGTTCTCCAAAAAGCATTCATTTTAGTTTGCCAGCCTGCTTAAACAGGAAGTTGCCTATGAAGATTAAACTTCTATCTTAAAGGAATGGTTCAATAAGGTAAATATATAAAGGTATATGCAATTCTGAAACTTCATCATGATTCCTGTGGGGTGATAAAAACATCAGGCTCTTGTTTGTTGAATGAATTTGAGCTGTATTTACTGTAATACCGAAAGAGAACTCTCACACACTATTCATGAAAGACTCAGAGTAACATAGCTCTGTTGGTATCTTATTTTAACAATATCTGTGTCTATTAAAATGGCAACTACTTCGTGTTTTTCATGTACTGTGTGTGAGACTGCTTTGTCAGTCTCTCTAACAAGGCACCTATCACAAAACATTCAACAAGGAGCAAAAATTCCGTGTTTCAGTCAAAAGAAACATAATCAAGTTTCAGGATAACACAATGATTTTAACTCACATAAATGCTTAATCTAAGTAGCCCTTTCCTTTGCATATGGCTTTTTTTTTGTTTGTTTTGGATTCTATTGGTTCGTATATGTGCACGCATAAAAATATATTTCCATTAACGGTATTAAATATGCACCTATAATTTAACAGCCTACATTTGTATGGGTATCTAAGTTAGATTTTAATAGTGCTAAGCCAATTAAAAATTATAATGCTTAAAGCATTTTGCCAGAAGAATCAGTGCTCTCCATAGATCATATTGCACCCCCTGAACTATATAAGAATTAAGAAGAAAGACAAATACAGGAAATGGAGATTGTGAAAATCAGCATGAAGGTGCTATACATGGTATGTATATATTTGAACACTAACCTTGTTAAGGATATTGTGGACTCTCAGAATTTCTTTGTGGAAAAGATTTGTGCTTGTTCATATTTGACTAGACCTCAAGTTACACTGTATTTAATTTAATCAATTACTTTCCAACGGCAAAGACACAACCCTATATTACTTTAAAACAAAATTTGTTGACTTCAGGTCTCTACGTCAGATTTTGAGAAAAGGAGTTTGTATTTTTCCCAACTCAGCATGTCTAGGTGCATATTTCAACAGACCATTTTGGAGGGACTTTAATTTGTATAATTTGCTCTTTTAATTTAGAAAAACAATACAAAATAAAATAGGAGTTTATCTGGGGGTTGCATGACATAAGGCCAACTCTCAAAAAAGTCAAGGCCAATTTGCTGCAATTTGGAGAATAAAGTGGTGGGAGTTACTATGTAATAAATCCAACTGAGTGTGAGAGCGCAAAACTTATTTTTAGTTTTTGTTTCAGAGTTCTGAAAATTAATCCTCATCCTCATTTAGGAGACACTCATGTAATAACATAAAGCCTCTTAGTCCTTGGGGAAGTGCCATGGACAGTGTTTCCCATTACATCAGAGATTGAGCTGTCTGTACACTGCAATCAATACAGCCAAGAGGATGATTCGGTATAACCCCCTTCTCAGCTGTGATTCATCATTACAAGTCATTTTGCTGTCAATTTTTTTTTTCCCTAGTCTTGCTGTCCTGAGCAACCAAAAATACACACTTTAGGAGAACAGCATTTTATCAAATTATTCCTCCATTGAGAAATCAAAACCGGTTTACCTATTTCTGTTTGAAAATGGTCTACAGAAACTTCAGAAAAATTTAAGACAATCAGTATATGTCCCTATTTTTTCTTTTTTCAACCACTGCTAACAATATTAGCAGAGAATTCACCATGTAGCAGAGAAATTTGCAGAAATAATGGCCAAAGGAAGAATACGAGAGGGAGACAGAGATGAAAGCTTGCAATAAAACCAGTGAGATTGATCTCACCTAATTTCAGCCATGCAAGAATTAGGTTTCTGAGCTAATCTATTTGTCTAGGCTCTTTCTGTAGTCAGAAGGGACAAATAGTCACCACATGGGGGTGGTTCAACCATTGATAACTAGTGATAGTGTTCAACAATTCAGCTCCAGATTACACCACCAGATGTGTATTTTATGGTGACCTGAATCATTCTTTTATTTCTATTGATGCTGTTGAATAATAGTCCATTGATGGCAATGAAAGTTTAAGAAACAGCATACCTGCAGACATCTATGTGTAAACACCTGCATTTGGGTGTCTTAATCTTGAATCGAATTCCTTCAAGGTTGGGTAGCAGGTAGAGAGAATCACCACAGAGACCTCCATTGCCAACTGATCTGTGCACTGCTACCTATATGCTCTTAATTCATCAAAAATGTGAGAAAAATGTATTATTTTAAGTTTCAGTGAAAGACGTTTACTCTAATACACTTTGAACACATTTGAGATAGGCTAGTAATACATACAGGGTTGGGTACCTCAGCGCAATAGATTTACTCTGATCCATCAAGCCATGTTAACTCAATCTGACTTTGAGCAATAATGCTGAGTTAGTGCTGTTTTTTATTCATCAGTCCCCTGATTTAAGTGCCTAAACCAGAACAGGTCCTCCCTGAGTGTGAAGAGATACAAATGTGTCCATTTAAACTCATTCTCCTTGTTGCCAGGAGGAAATGCAAAGCTCTTCTACTTTGCATTATATAATTACTATTTACTGAGCAGAAAGGAAGGAGGAAAAAGAAAAACTGATTCATTATCCCAGTGATTAGACAATTTATCTGAACTATGAGAGAATTTATTTTAGTCCTTGCTTTACTGTTCTGGAGATTTAATCCAAGAAATGTTGATTAAAAGAAATGTAGGTGCCTCAGGAGTTTAATCAGCTAGGTAAGGCAGAGCTTTTGAGGTTCTAATGTTTGAATATATGTGAATATAAAGTTGAACTAATATGTAGTGCAGAGTCTTAGAGACTGGTAAATCTACAGCGCACAGCACAGTGGAGTATCACTGCTCAGATAAAGGACAACTGTGTTTGTGTAGCACTAAGCCTGAGGAAACATGCCCTCACTCTTATTCACTTAATAAAACTGCTTTAACTTACACTCCTTTGCATTTCCAGGCTCAATGGCTGGTTTGGCACACCAGCCTGCCCCTGAATACACCCAGTATACTCATGGCCTTCATGGGTGTGGTCAAATTACTCTCCCAAAAGCTCAGAAGTCATGCTTCTCTGAGAACCTTTGAGATGTCCCATTTTTTTGACTTAAGGTAAAGCCATACAAAGCAAAAAAATTCTCATGTGACAACAGTGTGATGACATAAAAGATTAAAAACTCGAGCAGATGTTTGGTTTAGGAAGTATATGAATTCCACAGTGATTGAATGCTTTATTAGGTGATTCATTATAGCTGTATTAAATTTAGGTTCTGCTTGTTTACTTTTGGACAAACTTTTTTTTCTATTTTACTACCATCTCAGTAGTGATGGAAAGAATCATTCCATCATCACTTTCAACATTTCTAGGCTAAGCTGTTGTTCTGTTACCCTAGGAATGTGATAAACTTTGCGGATTTACACATTTCAGGACTTGAAAGGGCCAAAACTTTAACAAAAAACCGAGCTGAAAGGTAAATATTTTATGAAATCTATCTTTCACTAGGGGCAAAGAAGAAACACAGCAGAAAAAGAAAGTGCACAAAGTAACAAAAGAAATGGTAGCATAATCAAAGAATAATAATATAATTCCAAAAATAGGCATTCACAAGAGCTAACTTTCAAGTCATAGTTTCCCTTAACTTTAATACTATAATGCCCATTATCAATAAAGTATGGAGATTCAGAAGATAAACTTAATTTCGTTTATCTAGAAGGTGATTTGGAGGATCCATCTGTAGGCAAGCTAACATGCTCTTTTTTACCTTGGCCTTTTAAAAGTACATCAGTAAGAGTCTATTGAATGGGGGGTTTTTTTGTTTATTTTGATAAGCTTTGAATATCAAAGCAGGAGAGGATGGCATATCAAGCTCACTGGAAAATAAGTTTTAAGAAATGACTGAAATTTTAAAATACAACATGGAGAAAAAAAAACTAAGACTTTGTTCCAGAAGCATCAGAATGGTCATCTTGAAATGTATCCTACACATATCAAAACTACAATTATTGAATAAATTATATTTTTTTAATATCTATATGCATATAAATTACATTTGTAATTATATAAATGCTTACATTAGATTAGATAAATGCACCAAATAGAAAATGAAGTGCAGTTCTAGATATTACAGATAAGTATTACATTTAATACTAACATTATTATCATTATGCCATCCAGAGGGACCTTGACAGCCTTGAAAAGTGGGCCCATGCTGACCTCATAAAATTCAACAAGGCCACGGGCAAGGTCCTGCACCTGGGTTGGGGCAATCTCCAGTATCAATACAGACTGGGGGATGAAGGGATTGAGAGCAGCCCTGCAGAGAAGAACTTGGGGATACTGGTTGTTTTTACTTCAGAATAGAGTTATAACTCTGTAGATTGGATTTATAACAGCAGTTATATGGGAATGGTGCTTGCATTGTGTGATCTGCCTCTGTTCTGTTTTCAGAAAATTCATTTTCCCAAGTTAGCAAAGAGAGAGCTTGAATGTGTAAGAATCAATAATGTGAGAACAATTCATATACTTTGTGCATGCATTGCTAAAGATTTTTTTTAAGCACAAATATGTACTATACCCTGCTTTTTTAAAAAAAAAAAAGGGTAATGTTATTTCTGACTAATTATATTAGACAAATATTTCTTCTGTTTATCCTGAAAAATCACCAGAACTCAGAGAAACCTTGAATTTACTAGTCTCTGTGTGCATGTTAAAAAGATGCAAAGAATCCGTATGCTTTAAAGAAGAATGAGATTCATCAATCTTCTCTTAACTATAATTTCATAGATGAAAATAGAGAACTGTATCTCCTTTCTAGGTCTCAACTCAAACATATTTTTAATATAAAACTTTTAGTTACAAAAAAAGAAACGATTGGTAGGCTCAGATGTAACATGCTGCTTCAAAGCATGGGTACTATAAATACATGGGTACCAAAAAAAAAAGCATGGGAAGAATTAATAGGTACTAATCTATTGTATCAGTAAGACAAGAAATTAATTTTATCCTGACCAGAAAGCATCTCTTATTCCTCTACAGATACCTAAACTGTGCTCAGTACCACCTCTGGGCTTCCTCCAGTGCCATGTTACGTTCAATGGCCACATCTGTTTCATGTAGTTTTGCACAGTTTTCTCATTATCAGCTCAGGGGAAAAGGTTGTATGAAGTGTAATTTTTCATAGTCATAAATTCTTTTAGGGGGTATTTTTCAGATTATGCTATTGCTTTAGTATTTGTTTTATGGTTATTTTTGGATGCACAGCTTACTGTTTACATGAGAGAAACCAAGTTGAAAAATTGACGTGGAAGGCAGTGAGGTTGTGAATTTGGGTGAAAGACATTCCCAAAGGGAACATAGGCATCACAGCCTAGCGAAGTGAACTGATATAAAGTAATAAAGCTCACAGCTAGTGCTTACACAATTAAGGACCCGTTAGGGCCTAAATTTTACAATTTATTGGCTTAGATATCTCAAGTTTGCTATTTTCACCATCCCAGGATTCCACCTTTTGGGTTGACTGGAAACCTGGGCACCTGTCTTTTTCCAAGGGCTGCATAAGTAGGATGTCTAAAAGCCCACTTATTTCTTAGGAAGACTAAGACAGCAAATCAGTTCAATGTTTATTTAACTCATTGACAAGACTGAGTCTGGAAGAATGAATAACTGCTATGATGCTTCTTGGAGCTGCAGTTCTGAGTTATTCAAAACCACCATATAAGCCCTGCTATTCAGCTGGATCATCTCTCCTTCAGTATCTGTATCCCATTCATGGAGATCTTTATGGTTGCTCAGGAAGCTGGGTAAAACACAGTGCAGATTGAAAAAAACCCAAGCCATCAAATAAGTCAATTTGCATTTTTACCAATGAACAGTTTTCAAAATTCGGTCCCTTTGTGCAGAAAACTTCACCGACCCTCTAACAGGCATGTAAAAATTTTATTCATATGTTGCAACTTTAGTGAGGTTATACAGATAAATTATTTTTCTGTAAAGAACATCATTAGAGAGAAAAAGTATGAGTAAACCATTTATTGAACTATGTGTTCATTTACGTAACTCTGCATTTGTTGGTGGAAGCAAAATCTTCGACAGTTGTGATGTTTCAATGCACACTAGCAAGTATGTTGATGCATCATTCAGAATTATGGTTTGTGAAATATTTAAAATAACTGGGTAAAAGCCTATGCCAACTACAGTACCTAACCATGTAATCCTGGAAATTTTACCTCACCTGAATGTAGGGCTGAAATTCAGTTGCCTAAGCATTTGCTGCTATATTAGATATTTGGAGTATTCTGTTTGGTTTCCAGCTACTGCTGCAGATAGATGTGGGTCTCTTAACTTCTGTGTCACCTCTGGTGGCTCCATGAGGATCCCTCAGATAATCTTCAGCATCTCTGTGTAGGCACCTGAATCATTCCTGAAATATCTAAAAGCTGTCCTTCAAGATCTGGATAATTATCCTTTCTATAGTCAGTGGAGGAAAAAAATATACTTACAGAGTGTGACTCAGGTAACTAACTCATCTTGGACACCTATTTTATGATGCTATGAATCATTTGGTGAAGATGCCTCTTATACTCCATTGCATGTAAAGGGAGTGACTGAGTTAGACTTAATCTAATGTTTTAGACATGGTTGTTAGGTGAAATGAATCTTTTTTGTACTCACAACTAACACTATAACTTAGCATCTTAGTGTAAATATATTGCCTTTTATTTTTGGTCTAAAACCCACTAAAGATGAGCTTAATTTTTCAAATTATTTTAATGACTGTTGGATCAATCCTAGACTGAAAACTCAGGAAAAAAGAATAAAATTCTGAGAAAAGAAAATGATTTTGTAAAGGGAAAAATGAAAAAGGAAACACTGAAAGTAAAATCTATTTGTACAGAAATTGTTTAGTTTTGCAGTCCTAAATTTCATAATTCTAGAATAGAAAGTAAAATGTTTGTTTCTTCTAAAATCTTATAGTGCCTCCATGTTTGATATTGTGCTGTCAACAAGAGATTCTGAAAAAATCATGGACATTGCATGTCTACACTCTAGCAACAGAAGTCTGTACAGGAAAATCAGGTCATGACTCCACAGCAGAGTATGGAAGAATGAGCTCAAACTAACTAATGTAAAGCCTGCTCAGCTGTTCCTGATGTATGCTGCAATGACTTACCCAAAGAAAAGGCAAAAGAGAGACTTGACTTTCATCTATAAGTACGTATAGAAGGAACAGAAATCTGATAATATAAAGCTCTCAAAATCTAGCAGTCACAGTTATAACAAAGTCTAAAGATTAGAGCCTGAGGTAAGTAAAATTTGGATTATGATTTAAGGCATGACTGAATTAGGTACTAGAAAAACTTTAGATGAAGAAAACATGAAAATTCAGGAAAACCTGGTGGCCACTGATATGGAAGATATCAGAGCAGAGAATCATAGTGGCCTTCTCAATCTTGGACACTCTACAGCTAGAAATTACATGATGACTAAAATAGAGAAAGTATCCAACAGGGCCATTGCTGATCCCGATAGCAGATGCTGCCTTTTCTCCGTGGGACTCACTTGCTGATGATCAAAGATTTATCCCCAATGACAAACGTTAGGAATCCAAAAGAAAACTATCTTTAGTATTCCTTCAAACCTCTCTGGGGGTTATAATTGTCACACTTGCTACTGTGGTATATTAAAGTGATGATGCTCTGTCTCTCAAGTTTCTTGTAGAAGAAAAGCAATTCTTGTCAAAGCTGAATAAGTCAGAATTTTAAGAGCTCATTAGACTCTGGTACACTTGATATTTCAAGCAGCTCATGCTAACTTGATGTAGGATCATTCTACTTAGCTGACTCCTTCCTTGCTTGCTTGCTAGCAGGAAAAGTCTTCACTTTAGATTTACCCTGGTTCTGCCTCCCACCTTTTCTTTTTATATCAAGTCTTGACAATAACTGGAACAAAATGAAACCTCTTTGGGGCCTGAGTGTCAGAAATCTTTAGCTCTTTACATGGACATGCACTCAAGCCCTGGTGCAGCAAGAAGAGGCCATGTGGCTTCTGTGGCCTCATGAGTCCATCTGGCTTTGTTGTAGCAAGTTACACTGCTGGTCTGATAGAAAAACTTCATTAGTAGGAATGATTTGCAGGAGCATTCTGGAAATTGAGCTTTAAAATGTTTGCTGTTATATTCACTACTAAACTGGAAGTTCTTCATGACCAAGCAGACATGGGTTTACGAGCATACTTTGTCTCAAAAATGCCATAAAGATGCATTGCAATGTATATGTAATTCTTTCTTCATTTGTTTCACATCTACTAAATTCAGGAGGTCAATGCATGCTAGGCCTAACTGTTGGTAATATTTTTTGCATATATGCTTTTCAGGTAAAGATGTTTTTGGACATTACAGATAGAGATTGCACAGTCAGAGGATTTTACTAATACAGCCACCATAAAGGACAAGTGAGAAGTGACCACAAAGCCCACAAGGGTCTTATTTACCCAGCAGATTTATTGAGAGAAAGCACTAAGCAGGACTTTGTTAGCATGTGTGAATGAACCTAGGCAAACTTCTCCTGAACAAAAAGTACTTTTATGGTATTGTATGGACAACCATATGTTTTTATTAACTGAATTTGAACACAGATTATTTTCCAATCTTCTGTCACTTTAAGTAGAAAAAAAAAAAAGATAAGATGAATCACAGAGTCACCCCTTTGATATTAGGGCTGAGACTACATTTTGGAAGCTCTACAAAACTAAAGTAATAACAAGTCTTCTTCATTAACACTAGGGAATAGCAGGTTGCTTGTCTTTATGCAGGCTAGCACAGGAGTTGAGGTGAGTGAAGCATGTGCTTTGTTAGCAAGTCTCAGTGATATTTTCTGAAAGCAAAGAATTAGTAAGGGTCAGAAATCTAGTTCCAGTCAAGATTAGCATATGTTAACGTGTTTATTAATCTTTTATGTTTATACAGGTTAGTGTGAGTGCATGGGTGCACATAGATTTGCAGTATTTGCAGTGCAAGTAGAATATTGCTGTTAAAATCTCATTCTCCAGATATTTCTGAAAAAAGAACTGAAAACAGGTACTATTCTCAAGGTCTCTTACTAAAGAGATTTTATTGATCACTGTCTATATAATTAATAAAGATCTCGAACAGTACCGGTCCCAATATGGAGGGACACCATTTGATACTGTTTTCTATTTGGACATTGAATCATTGACGGCCACTCTTCGCATGCAGCCATCCAGCCAATTCCTTATCCATCAAATAGTCCATCCATCAAATCCATCTCTCCTATTAGAGACAAGGGTGTTGTGTGGGACTATGCCAAAGGCCTTATAGAAGTCCAGGGAAATGACATCAGTCGCTCTTCCTTAGCCACCAATGCAGTCACTCCATCATAGAAGGCCAACAGATTAGTCAGTCCTGGGCATCCTGCTCCAGGTGACCCCACTCTGAGTGGGAGGTTAGACTAGGCTATTTCCAGAGGTGCCATCCAAAAGTAACACTTTTGTGATTTTGTGACCCTATGATCATAATTTTGGAAAGTGACAAATTAAAGGGGAGTATTTTTTCAGTGGTGTCTCTTTTTTCAATCCAGGGGTAAAATTGTAAAAATACCTAAACAAACATGTCATCCACAAAGTTCTCTGAGAACTGTAAATATTTTTATTGATTACTATTTGTTGTAGGCTGCAGAATATGTTAGTGAAAAATACTTTCTTGTTTCAACTTTGAATGATTTGATGCTGCCTGATTAAAGAACTGAAAATATGTCACTTGCTCACATGTGGAGATAACCGAAGTTATTTGGTGAGGCTCTTTATCGGCAATGATGCTGGGGATTGGGAAAACCTAAATGTATTCTCACCACTTGCCTAATTGATTATCATCACCCATACACTGTTATGATTATAGAAAAATGGATGTTGTAAATCAGGACAGACCAGATTAGTGTGAAAAACCTTACAGTCACTGGTTTCATTAGACTTGCTCCAAGACAGTGAGTTTTCCTTCTTAAATATGTAGACAACCCTTTGGATCAAGTTTTGAGGTTATAAAGAAAAACCTTAACAACTGAATTGGAGTTATGAATTTTTCCAACCAGCTACCTTATTTCACTAGAGTTCAACTTTCAAAAAGCAGTCCACTACAATTTGATGTGAACATGGTAGACATAACTGTCAAAGGATTATCTTTGTTCTCTATTAACAGGAGCTGTAATGATTATTTACTGATTATCTCAGGTAGTAAAATGGGGTGCTTTCATTCAGCACTTTGTCCAACAAAATGAAAATCCTATCCTAAGTTTTACCATTACTTTTTCACACTATTGGATTTCAATGAAACACATGTGGGTAGTATCCAGTATAGAGCATAAACTTAGCAGATATGAAGAGTGAATAAAATTTTAGACTATAAATTTATTGATCATAAAGAGAAGCATTAAGAGGAGCAATATAAATGTGTGCAAACAGAATTACAAAACTGTGGTACTCCTTCAGCACTGTAACATACATCTTTCCAGCAGGACTTTAAAGCAGACCCTTCGTACTTCTTAAGATGTAGTGTTACTGGGACTCATAGGCCCAGATTTCTCTCTCCCAATTTTAGCTGCTTATCTGAGGAGCTTTGCTGTTTAGTGAAAAGAGGAAATGACAGGTATTTCCAGAAGGTAATTCACTCAGACCTATGTTCTGAGATAGATTGAATTACTGAAGACACCTATTTCTTTTCATCATTGAGAGTGAAAGTCCTGGGTGATAAGACGACTTAGCCATATTAGTTGAGTAAATAAATATAAGGAATCTTATGTGCTCCCAAATTTGGCTTAGCTGTGGAGCTGAATTTTCACTGGAACTAAAATTGTTCCTCAAATTCTACCAGTGAAGGGTCAGAAACAAATGCAATCGGTGTGGATTTTTACCTGCATCCATCTTTGGGATGACAATCTCAG
>NW_008825234.1:161742-177095 GCF_000699105.1 Pygoscelis adeliae
AGCCCCCAACAATTCCTCCTGCCAAACTGATTTAAGAAAAGAGCAGAGGAAGCCTTACAAAGGGCAGAGCAGTTTACATTTTTTCTAGTGTTCAGAAGTACAGTGTTTTCTCCATTGTTCCCAAGGATTGATGTAGCTCTACTCTGTCTCTATTTTCTGCACTGAAAAAATGCCACAATTTTTTCTGTTGCTGGAGATAGGCAGGAAATATTTTTTCCATGTTGGGAAAAGAAATATTAAAAAAACATTGCTGTCACACATTACAACTAACTCTTCAAACTTTTGTTTAATATTTATCCAAGGAAAATCAGTATCCTGTCAGCTGAAATGTCTTTTTTCTTTAATCTTTACATGTGTCATTTTGTTTTGTGCTTTAAAAAGACCATTACTCTAATTTGCTCACATTTGAGATCTGGAAGGGATATCAAACAGAGAAGACATATCTTCATCTACAGCAATTTCAAAGCTATAGAGAAAAAAAATTCCAAAGAAGAGAATAGTGACAATTGCCTTCCTTGTGAACAGTTTTTGCTTTGACCATACACCATTTATTATGAAAAAAATATTTTCTTAAAAAATTCTTTGCTAGCTTTACCCAGTTCTCCCTCTCTTTTGGTTTCCTGTCCTTACAAAATTCCATCCTTAAGGTAAGTGAATCTCTGCAGGGATCAGGTTGGACCTGCTAACTATGCTGATCTCTAATTTTTACTATTGGTTCTTTCAACACAAAGATGAGGCCTATTGTTGTTCTGCCTGTATCCTGATATTGCCACTACTGTCAGTGTGGTAAATTTTGACTGCACAGCAATTCAGAAAAAGAATAAAGAACAGAAAAGATTAGCTCAATTGCATTTCAGAATTTGCTAGTGCATCATTTGAATTATTCAGTTCTTGTGTTGTTTTTAAGCTTATTTTCCGAAAGCATTCAGCAATTCACTGGTTGAAAGCTAGCTCTTGCATCTATAAAACTTCATATGCTTGATCCCCAGCTGTTTCAACAATCCTAAATCACTATCCAGTCTTGAAAATTGAGACCAGGCTTCAACATTTTTAATTCTGTAACTTGTTATTGGTAAAGATAGGTGAGAGATGGAGAAGTGTATGATCAGCTGAATAACCAAGATGTGAATCAACAACAGCAAGATTTGCATATCTCTTTAGTTACCTGAAAACAGTGATAAAGGTACATAGAAGAGTCAATATAAACTACAGCTCTAACTCATGTAGTAAGTGAAAATAACCTTCAAAGTCAAAATTACTAGTTGAAATGTTGTACATAATTCAGTAGTTCTTTCAGAATTTTTAGGTGTTTGAGAGTTTTCTTAAAAACTTGCTCCAACAGGCTGCATATAATAAAAAAAAAAATTTAGCCTTCTGTAGTGCATGAAGACAATGTCAAGACAGCAGAAAGACATGAGGCACAATTAGATTAAACAGTCCTCTCCTACCCAAAATTATTTAAATTACTATGGAGTTGTGCTCTTCAATAGAATAGTTTTATTCAAAGTGTTTTTTGGGGAGGGGAGGTTACCGACACTCATTTTTTCTAGAGGCTTGTTAATTCTGATACAGTGACTACAAATACTTAATGACGACAATTTTCCATTTGAGATTTAGGTTAAGCTGCATTTGCATAGGAACTGGAATTCAATAAAATATATACAAAACCAGTGTTTAAAATTTGTAGAAGAATTGAAGTGATCTATGTCCTGCTTCCTGAAGTACTTAGTAAATTTATTTTACAAATGTAATACTTTAAAGTACAAACAATTTCATAAACAAAGAGAAAATTAGCTCTCTTAGTTCAAGAAGTGATGGGTCACTTTAGGTTTGTTTAGCTGAGATTTTTCAAAGATGCTTAAAGATGCAGATAAGCTCTGGGAAATGGCCAAGCAGGTTTGTTAAGTTTGACTTGCCACCCCTTACTCAGATGTGGAAACTAAACCAGTCGTCTAGGCTCTCAGTGTAATTAGTAGAGAGAAAATGGTGCCTCAAAGGTCCAATTACTGAGACTGATACCTGACATGGGTTGGATGGATCACCTTCTGTAGTTGCCTGTCTCTCTTCACCAAATATATGGATTACCTTGAGGAGTTCACAGCGTCACAGAACCACAGAACAGTTGAGGTTGGAAGGGACCTCTGGAGGTCATCTTGTCCACCTGCTCAAGCAGGGCCACTGAGAACAGGCTGTCCAGGACTGTGTCTAGACAGCTTTTAAATATCTTTAATGATGGAGACTCCACAACCTCTCTGGGCAACCTGTGTCAGTGTTCAGTCACCCTCACAGTAAAATGTGTTTCCTTATGTTCAGATGACACCTCCTGTGTATTGGTTTGTGCCCATTGCCTCTTGCCCTGGCATTAGGCATCACTGAAAAGAGCCTCTTTCCACCCTCCCCTCAGGTATTTATTGATGAGGTCCCCCTGAGCCTTCTCTTCTCTAGGCTGAACAGTCCCAGCGTTTCCTCATATGGGTGATGTTCCAGTCCCTCCTGACTTGATTAGACCAGGCACCTAGCTTTCCGATGGCTGAAGTTGGAGGGCATGAAATCCATTCTTACCATCCTATTAAATCAGCTAACCACAGAAAATATTATTCTATTAACATATTAATATATTAATATATTATTATATTATACTATATTATTATATTATTAGCCATAAATATGAAACTTAATTAAAATGTTTAAAAGTGGATTAATTTTTTTTTTTAAATTTCATTTTATGCAGAACAGTTGGTAAACCATCATCCACCAGGAGCTGAAGAGCCAGTGTGCCCCAGTCTAAGAAGACTTGAAGATACTCACAGCCTTACATGCAAAGTGGTTCATGTGACAAGAACAATTGCTTCTGTCAATTCTTTCAGCTTTCTAATGTTTTATACAGATGATTCCTTCATCTATGAACAGATAGGTTTCGTAAATTTCCAGTCTCATCTACATTCTGAGTCACTTATTCGGAAGTTCTGGATAGATGTGGTAGAAGAGATACAATGCTAAATATGCTTTGTAGCCCATGTCTCCCCATTAATCTTCCTGCCAGACCTTTATGCTTATTTAGTAAAGAGAGAAATAGATTAAAATCCTAGGAAAGGTGGCACATCAGTACCCTGCAGGAAAAGAGCAACAGCATAGCAAGCAGGCTTTTTGGGACTATCAGCAATAAGGGAATAGATACTGTCAGCAATAAGGGAATAGATACTGTTTGCTGTCTAGCAGAAACCTCCTTCTATTAATTCAAAACAGAATATTCAACTTCGGATCATCTTATGAACAAAATCCTTATGCAAGATCTTGTTTTGGATGGCATTGACATGCTCCTCACTCTTGTCCTTCTGTATTGGCAATTTTTAGCCAGAACGGATGCAGAGCTATGTTTCTAATAAGTTGAAGTCAGACATAACTACTTAAGACATATCGTTTGTCTGTTATGCCCTTTGCTGAGTACTGACAGATGCAGGCATGCTGGACCAAACCTGTTTTATTCTAGTGTGGGACAGCTTTCAAGGAAAATGTCTTTTCTTTTACAAACAGCTCCTTTGACTTTTTGAAACTTAATGAAACTTTATGAACACCTTTAGCACTTCCTGACTTTTCTGATTGTAAATCAATATTTCATTAACATAGTTTAACCAAAAATAATGTATAATGTTTCATTTATTTTAGTCTTGTTTTTTGTGCTCCTACTTTCACGAAGAGACCCATTATTCTTCAGGAGTGGAATCTTTCTCAAGATCTGAAAGTAATCTCTTTATTTCTCATTTCTATATACAAGTTCATGAGGTATCATGGGGAAAATTTACATTGAATTTGAGTGTTACGAAATGGCAAAAAGTATAAATTGTGAACTTTTTAGAAAATAATTTCCTTAATTTCTTTTACCTCACTCTATCTAATTTTATTCACAAACTGAAAAAGAATTATCACACTAGAAACAATAAGCCACCAAATGAAGGCAAGTAATGGATGAAGAATTGAACTATCCACCAAGTAGAACAAATTTGCTAATTAGTCAGTCCAAGAACCTTGCCTTTACCTCCTGAAGAACATATGGACAAAAATCTCAATTCATTCTCAAACTTTAACTGTTGGTGGTATAGTTGTTTTTCTTTCTGCATCATCTGTTTCAAATCATCTGTAAACTTAGGTCACCTAGGAGGCCAAAAAGAAACAGAAGAACTTTACCCTTAAGATTTAAACATCTATGGTTTGGTCTTCTACCACTGAAACCAACTGGAGTTTTGTTTTTGACTTGGACAAACAACCTTCTTTGATGGAAAGCTGTCGTGTACATTTCTAGTATCAGAGGTTATATGAGTTATGGCTC
The DNA here is from genome assembly GCF_000699105.1 of Pygoscelis adeliae. Taxonomy (NCBI): domain Eukaryota; kingdom Metazoa; phylum Chordata; class Aves; order Sphenisciformes; family Spheniscidae; genus Pygoscelis; species Pygoscelis adeliae. Next base: position 166,070 of record NW_008825234.1, read on the forward strand.
AGTGCAAACTTGAACTAATGTTCTTTCAGTTTCTTATTCTTTTGCTATGCCTATCAGATGGTAGCATAACATTTGTTTAATTTAGAAATTGTGGTCCAGGTCCTCAACTGGGATATGAAACAACAAATACAAACACAAAACTTTAGAACTGATTCTGCATTTCCAACTTAAAATGGCCAAAAGTCTAGTCTTATTTCAGCTTTCACTAAACATTCTCCCATGTTAAACAAAGAAACTAGGTTCACTATCCTCTAGCTTCTAGACACAGCTGAAAGAAATGAGAAAGAAAAATGCATGGTGTTTAAGGATTATATTGCTCCATTCATTTTCATGGGTCAAAAATGAATGAATACTCTGCAATTTACAGCTGAACCAGGAGGAGAAATCACATGGAAGACATAACTTGCAATGAACAGCCTCCTCATTGTTAGTGCAAATATTTTGTTAACACAGAGGTTAAAATTCAAGTAAGCTTCAGATATAGGAATACTGTGTTACTGTATGTGTTGTATGACTGAGACAGAAGAGAACTCTCTGTAGTACTCATCAAATGCCACAGGCAAAAAATGTGCCTCTACATAGTAACAGTCAGACACATTGAAGATTTATGAGGGAATATTGAGGTAGGTGTGGCTCCACCTGCCCCAGCCTTTACAAGCACATCTCTGACCTGTCATGGTAGAAACATATACATTAAGGCATAGGATCAGTTTAGGGAACCTGTGTTCCTTTTAACCATATCCATAATGCATCTAGAGGTCAACTGTGTAGTCCAAGAACTTCCTGAAGAGTGATGGAAGCTTTGTGCTGAAGCTGTAGGTTACATCAAGAGCTGAATTAGATCTTGTGATAGCCCTCTTTTCTCAAACAACCACAGAGCTAAAATCAGCATAGCTTTGGAGAATGCTACAGATAAACCTGGCATTAAAAAGATGGCAGCACTTCTTTGCTGCAGATGGTTACAGACAGTTTTCTACAGCTGCTGACCTGGGGAAAAGTACGAAGGCTTTTCTGCACAGCATTTACAAATCTGAAGATAGATGCTCATCGCTCACCAGGCTATTGCAAAGATGCTTGAAGGTGCCTTCAAGAGGTCATTTCATGGGTGTACTCCACTTATGGGGTGGGTTTTTTGAGCTATGTGTTTTATACATTATTTACATTTTGCTAATTCCTTGTTGCTTGTGCTCTCTCTCACCTTAATATAAGGTTTTTGTTTTGTTTGTTTTGTTTTATTATATGCACAGAATTATGCACTCCTTGAGAATAGGAAAGTATTGATTACCTTTGGCCTTCAGAGGAAGGGTTTCATTTTCCCAGGTGCTTGAATGAATATTCATCTGGTTTTGTTTTGTAATTTTACAAAGAACTCATAGATTTTGAACCTGACCCTTGCTGCTGCTGACAAAACTTGGCAGAAGTGTTCCAGTGATATAATACAAAAATGTAACACTGAGTTGTGCCTCTCCCTGTGATGTAATGCACCTACAGTGACCTTACAGAGAGTGAGTCATAATATAGATTTGTCATAGACTTAAAGAAAAACAGTACTGCTTTTATCTGAAGGAAAGTAGAAGCAAGTAATTGTACCACAAGTGCAGCCATCTTCCTGCATCCAGGAGGGACAATAAAAATTAGACTGCTAGCTTTGCTTTATCAAGAGAGGAAGCTTCAGTCATTTTATTTCATTTGTAGCAAAGTATGTGCTTTAAGCAGGTTATTTGGGGTTTCAACAGAGGAAGTTGCTCTGTCGTATGTACAATGAACCGGAGAATGGGATTAGTATCAGAAGCAGAGGAAGAAAATGCAATGTTGGGAGGTGAGGAGGAGGATATGGGAATAAATACCCCATATTCAGGAGAATAACAGATAATAACTCTCCCCCTAAAACAATCCATGGAAATTGGGCAATATGAAAGCAAAGAAAACATTAATAATTATATAATTAAAATTTTGAGTGCCTAATATTATTCATGAGAGTATTGATTACTGAATGATGATAAAAAGTAAAAGTCATTCAACGGAAGGCACAATTCAGAACCGGAATTTCAGAGGGAAAGCTCTGTGTACAATTTCCTTTACACTAATTTCTTTTTGTATACTTTTTGTGGTGGTTTAAATTACCCATATAGAAAAAAAAGAGGTAAATATAATTAAAAGTACAGACCAATAAGGATATGTGTGGAAAACTACACCATAGTATAATCGAAAATAAAGACAGATTAGATGATATAGAATGTTGATTCTGACATAAAAAATAATTACATGCTTATGTAAGCGCTGTATTCCATTAAAACCTTTGCTGCAAGATCACAGTAACTGAAAGTATCTCTGATGAGGCTGACTCAACGTGCTATCTCCACTTCCTCAGGCTGTTGCGTTATACGTAATCTTTAATTACATTGGAGCATAGTATTTTTTTTTTTAAATATTGTGTATCACACACCATGTCTGTGGTTATAGTCACACATGTCTAAAAAGCATGCAGAAATGCTTCCCAGGATATTTCTCAAAACCTCCGTGAAAGTAATTTGTAAGCAAGATAAGACCAGCAGTTCTCCACAGGTGCACTGCTGCCAATTTCTGCTCTTAGTTTTTGTCAGGGTCTTTGGATTTCCTTTATCCTGACAATGATACCAGCCTCCTCTATTTCACTGTCTAGTTTTCCTACATTACTCAAATTTCTTTATCTATCCCTAGCTGGAACCGCAACATGACCTACTCCTTATTCTCCTCAGTCTTCTTCACCATATACATACATATGTGTCCTTGAATTGTCTGTTCTAATGGAGCTGAATTGCCTGCACCTGAAAAGACAGAAATTTGACGTATATGTAATGGAAAATTTAATTTTGCTGAATACTGAGTATCTCAGTTTTTGGTGGGTGGATCTGTGGAGTTCTGAAGTGGTGGATCACGCAGAGGCAAGATTTATTGCTGAGAATTGAAACCTGTTTTTAATGTCCCTGAAGAAGTCTTCCCTAGCTGCTGTATATGTGAATATAATTTCTTTAGCTGGGATAGCTTGTCTTTGGACATTTTGATGGACTGACTTGTGGTCGGGATTCTGCAAATCCTGAATGTCAAACTGTGAGTAGAGTGAGTGAAAGACAGAAGATAATGCTAGAAGTAATTGTTTCCTGAATTAGTCATCTTTAAAGGTTTATTTTTCATCAGTGCTAGTTTTTTAACTGATATATCATGAAACCTCACAAACAGTTGTGTGATCTGGTTGTGAGTCAGTACAGGGGTAGGAAGAAACAGCTGGTAAGAGGGGAGGGAGAGAGGGGTATGTCATCTGCATGCACTAGCCCTACTGCTGAAGGAAATTGCATTTAGCCATACCTTGGGACTTCTTAGAGTGGGCAGTTTCCCTAACAATGGACATGCTGATTTACTCATTTCTGCGTTTCCTGAGTTTATTCTGTCCCCATCTTTTTCCACTTAATAATGGTTTCAAGATTCAGTTTAGGAATAAGGAAGCTTGATAAAAATAACCATGGAAGGTAATTTGTTGCCCAAATTCCTGGTGAAGGAATCCAAGATTTTTGCATTTGCTGAAGAATCACAATTTATAATAAAGTAATTTTTTTTGTTTATTTTTTTTGCTTGTCTTATGATTAAGTCTATTAAAGGATTCAATGCAGTCTTGAAGCACTAATGAACCAGATGATGAAATATACAAGACCACTGATCTGGTATGGTATAATTCTTTCCTTCCAAGTGACTTTTAAAAATTGGAAAATTGGACATACCTCATCACTTTTTCCATTTATGTTTACAGTTTTAACAAATTACATTACACCTTTATTCAAATTTTGACTAATTAAATACAAAAGTGAGTGTTTGTTTCTACTGGAAACAGAAGCCTCTTCCTTATATTATTATAGAGTAATTCCCAGCTGTAAGCCCTGAGTTTACACTCTTTTTACATAGAAACTCTATGTTTAGTGAATTAAAGATGAAAGTACTTAATAAGATTTGCTGACAAGGCCAGTCTTGGAGGGATCACAAGCACCTTGGAGGACTCATAATGATTTTGATAAATTGGAGAAATGGTCTATAACAGTAAGAGGAAAACCAGTACAAACAGACTATTGAGAAGAAAAAAGTCAGATAAAAAATATAGACTAATAAATATAAAATATAGCATAATAACTTCTGCTTTTTTAAGAACCTGGATATTATAAATGAAAGGGAAGGAAAGAAGACAGGCTTTATAACTGGTCTTACAAATGAAGTCAAGGATAAGCTTTATTAATAACAAGATACTGTGCTAGAAATGTTTTTTTAGGCACCATAACCTCAACCCTCTTATTTCTTAAACTAAGGCCTTTCAGAAAGCTCTAATGAAATATAAAATGAATTGGATTGCAGAAAGGGGTCTAAGCTGGACATAAAAGATCTACTTTTTTTTTGTCACAAGGAAAAGTATTTATGTTCTAATAAGGATTTAACAGAGAAATCTTTGTGGGAATATTTTTTATTAGATGATTGCTCATCTGTCAGCTAAATCTTAAGATGAAGAAGACTCACATATAATGGCAAGTTAGCTTTGGCTAGCAGCCAAACTCCCACCCAGCTGCTCACTCACTTCCCACCCTCAGTGGGACAGGGGAAGAAAATAGGATGAGAGAGCTCGTGGGTTGAGATAAATTCAGGGAGATCACTTACCAATGACCATTACAGGCAAAACAGACTTGACTTGGGGAAAAATAATTTAATTTGTTGCCAATTAAAATAGGTTCAGGTAGTGAGAAACATACATTAAATCAACACTTTTTCTCCCCCCTCTCATGACTCCTCTACCACCCCCCTGAAAGGCACAGGGAAGATGGGGAACAGGGGGCTGTGGTCAGTACACAGCGGTTCCTCTCTGCTGTTCCTCCTCACACTCTTCCCCGGCACCAGCATGGGTCCTTTTCATGGGCTGCAGTCGCTCAGGACAAGTCTGCTCTGGTGTGAGGTCTCCATGGGCCACAGTTCCTTCAGGGAATATCCCCTTGCTCCAGCATGGGGTCCTCCATGGGCTGCAGTGTGGATATCTGCCCCACCACGGTCTCTCCACAGGCTGCAGGGGACTCTCTGCTCTGGTGCATGGAGCACCTCTTCCCCCTCCTTCTGCTCTCACCTTGGGGTTCACACGATTGCTTCTCACTGTCTTTTTTTCCCCCTTTTCCTCTGCCTGTCTGGTGTTTTTGCCTTCTTAAATACGCTTTCCCCGTGGCTCCACCTCGGGGAAAGCCCATCTTGGCTGCTGGTCTCAGCCGTGCCGTGCGGTGGGTCGGTTGGACCCGGCTGGAACTGGCTGTGTCCGGCACGGGGCAGCCCCGGCCTCTCCTCACAGAGGCCGCCCTGCAGCGCCTGAGCACCTGCACCCCTTACACGTAGATACGTACACACTCAACAAGCTGACTGCAGCTTCTGTAATGACTGCTAGAATGAGCTCAAATCAGATCATCTTGCTATTTTTTTATTCTTCGCTTTATCTTTTATCCTCCATACTTTTTTCTCCATAGAAAGCTGTAAATAGTTCATGAGAAGATAAGGTTGTCTTTAGGTCTGTTACTGGGTCTACTCAGGAATTGTACAGGGAATAGGAGATTCAAGGCAAGGAAATAGTTGAATGGTTTCAACATATACAAAGTTTCCCTCCAAGGAATCACCAAATATCTTGACGTTCACCTGCCTTTTTTGAGCAGAAAGCATCAGTGTGGTGGTTGAAAACTTAGGCAAAACATCTCCCTTATAATTTCATCTAACAAGTGCATAATCCTTTGAAACACTTACAACTTCAATACCACAGATGTATGGCCACCATATATTAGAAGCAGAGAGAGTAGTTTGACACTGCATCCTTTTAAAATCTCTGTATTTACCATCTCCATTGTACATCTTTTTAAATAATAGTAGTAAAATAGGATTTGAACAGATTAGTTGCTTTTTCCTGACTCAAGTTCCTTACACCTGTTTCTTTAAATAAAATTTAGGGGATCCAAATGTCTGCTGAGATATGGACCTTAGTCACTGACATTAATGTTTGTTTCTAAGGGTAACTGATTTAATTTTTACTTGTTCCAACTTCCTTCATTCTTAACCAGATCTGACTGTGCTTTTTCTAGAGAATGTATCTAATCAAGGCAAAGACACACATCCTGGGTACTTCTGCGCAATTCACGGTACCAAGTTTGCTGTACAATAACCAGAAGTGAGGCAAGGATATAAGGCCATGACCCTTCAAAGTGCTTCATGCTATATTAGCAGGTACTAGCCATTAAACAGGACATTACAAAGATTGCTCTATTTCCCATTAATTTCATAAGCCTCACACTGAGTTATCTGTGAATGCATGTGTATCACTTACAGTCACTTTTCTTAATAAATGATTCATATTTAATGGGAATAATAAGTGTTGCTGCAAGTTTGTAATATGATTTTTTTCACTGCAATTTCCTTCTCACTGTTCTTTCAAAACACTTAATCTTCTGTGCTAATAATTAGCAAATTCTTGTTAGCTGAAAGGGAAATCATATCTTACGGTATTTGCACCAGATAAACCAGATCCATTATAACCCATCCCAGTACTATATTTTGCAGGACATGGGAAATGAATTCCCAAAGCATAAAACTATGCATTATTTTTTTATCATGAGCCTAAAATAATTGCCTCTCCTGATCTTCTACTGTAAATATTTTCATTTGTTTTTAGTAGTAGCACTCTGGCTGAAATGGTGAAGGAGAAATGAAATACAAAATGGTGTTGAACTCCACCATAAATAATGTACAGCACCTGGGGTGGTTTATTCCCTCAGCTATGTATGTGCTCTGTTTCAACATATGTATTTTGCATATAAATTGGAGAATTGGGTTTAGTCAGTAATGCTTTAATTTAATTGATTCTGAGAACAGTGACAGTCTTCTAAAATTAATCTGCTTGTGATGGACTTCAGTACAAGCCAACAAAAGATGCAAGTGAACCAACAAAGAAGGATGGAAGCACAGAATTGCAGAACGGCTGAGGTTAGAAGGGGCCTCTGGAGACAAAGTCTGACCCTCTGCTCAGAGCTGGGTCACCTAGAACAGGGTGCCCAGGACCATGTGGAGTCTGGCTCTGAACATTTCCAAGGATGGAGACTCCACAATGTCTCTGGGCAAACTGTGCCAGTGTTTGACCACTCTCACAGTGAAAAGGTTTTTCTTATGTTCACAGAGAATGTCCTATGTTTCAGTTTGTGCCCATTGCCTCTTGTCCTGTCAGTGGGCATTACTGAGAAGAGCCTGGCTCTCTTCTCTTCATTCCCTCACATTGTGTATTTATACACATTGGTAAGATCTCCACCCCTAAGTCTTCTGTTCTTCAGGCTGCAGAAAGCAGCAATTTCTCTACTGTCCTCCCCTTGTTCACCAAGCCAGTCATCTCTTTGTAGAAGGCTATCAGGTTGGTTAACAGCTTAGAGCTGAACATACAAGATTTAAGAATGTTAAGAGTTTAATTGTAAGAGTGTTCCAGATCTGGATCTTAACCTGAATAAAAGAAGACTTTAAAAAGGACAGATCCAAACCCTTAGATCCAAGTACAAATGGACTACACACTATTAGAAATACATATTCAGGTCCAGACCTGGCAATCCAGACAATGATACAAATCCAGTTTCAGAATCAATGAAACTGTAATCCAGAAGATCATGTGGTAGTGTCTCCAGAAAGTACATTCTTGGATATGTACAGCAAATATGTTTCATTGCATTAGAGAGCTACAAAATCAATTGCTCCAAGACAATGTATACTTTGTTTACTATACTGCTTCCTGCTTGATCCTGGAATGACTGGGCAGTGGGTGGTTGAACTTGTCCTCTGCTACCCAATTCACACCTCCTTCCACTGCTGTTGCTAAGAAATGAACCCTGCTGAGTTGCAAATTGACAGCCAGATAAAACGATGAAGAGGTACTTAGGAATGAACAGCGGGTAACAGCAGTGGAATTGTACCTAATGAAGAAAGGAACAGGACCACTGAAAATATCATACCACAAGTGTGATACTCTGGTGTGATAAAGTGGTGGACTGTCATGATTAAGACAGGTATTGATTGATTTGGAGGTGGGTGATGGTAAGAGAGGTATGGGGCTATAGCATTCACCCAGATGTCCATCGTGTCCTTTGGAATACAGAATTAGCATGAGTGACCTTGTGATACAGCACTGCAAGAACATCCTATTGCAAATCATTCCAAGATATTTTGATATTCACACTGATGACATAGTGTAATCATCCACATTTATGTGAATTGTAATTGTTAGTTTTTATACATATGTTTTAGAGACAAGCTTCCTTTTATTATTATTATCAGAGAATATAAGAAAAGATGCAATTCTGTACTTGTGTATATCTTTCTCTAATGAAATATCTGCTTTTATTCTGAAAACTAATATTTCCTCTTTGATGCCAGAAAGTGACCATTACACCATCTTTATTCCAAAATGAGATAAAAATCAAGTGGGAACTGGTCTTCAACTTATGACTTACTTAAAATTCTACATCAAAATACCTTTTAATGTGAATCCAATGGATACATTTTTGCAAATCTATCAAATGCAGTGATACTTGTGAAAAAATAAAACCAGTCATCTGTCTGTGATCTGTATTTAAGTTATGAAAACAGTTATAAATCTTTAATATATCAATATTTATTACAAATATATTATCATAGAATCATAGAATGTTTGGGTTGGAAGGGACCTCTAAAGGTCATCTAGTCCAACCCTGTAATGAGCAGGGACACCTTCAACCAGATCAGGTTCCTCAGAGCCCCGTCCAACCTGACCTTGAATATTTCCAGGGATGAGGCATCTACTACCTCTCAGGGCAACCTGTGCCAGTGTTTCACCACCCTCAGCGTAAAAAATTTCTTCCTTATATCTAGTCTAAATCTGCCCCCCTTTAGTTTAAAGCCATCCCCCCTTGTCCTATGGCTACAGGCCCTATTAAAAAGTCTATCCCCATCTTTCTTATAAGCCCCCTTTATATATGGAAAGGCTGCTATATAAAGAGAGGGCTCCCTGGCGCCTTCTCTTCTCCAGGCTGAACAACCCCAACTCTCTCAGCCTGTCCTCATAGGAGAGGTGTTCCATCCCGCTGATCATTTTTTGTGGCCCTCTTCTGGACCTGCTCCAACAGGTCCATGTCCATATTACAAAACTATAACAAATATGTGCCATCAATAGAAGAAAAAATATTCACTTTCCCTATGGTTAAGCCATACCCATACGCAGGACAATGGGTGTAGTCTCCACACCATACTCTAACTCTTTGACTATTAGTTAAAATGATATTAACTATTTGTTAGGCCATTATAATAAATTAATAACCAAACTACAAATCATGATCAAGAATTTTTTGATGTCCCATGAGGTAGTAGACCTACTGAATTTAAATGGGATCCCTTATAAGGCTCCAGTCTCTTCACTGTATACCTCCCTTGTGCAAAGGGATGCCTACCCTACAAGCACTTCTGCATATGCCTAATTTTGTGTAAGTCGGTAATGCCATTGTTATTGGTTGTGATATCAATTGTTATGTTATGACATCAATTTTGGACACAGTTGTAGAATAGTGAAAGTAAATTTTTAAATTATTTATAAAAATATAACTTTCATACATTAATATATATTTTATATCTTAGTATATTTCAGGGAAAGGAAATGTTATTTCAGTAATAGTATTTTCACACCATCGTGTCAATTTTCTCTGTATGTTAGGCATCATGCACTCTACAGTTATGCCCCAGTACCTTAGTATTGTACACAGATCCATCAAGGCATTATGTCACTTCTGGGAAATGATTTTATTTAATTTGACTTTAATCCAAGATATTATACAGATTTAATTGTATCAGCATTTTAGCTTGAACTATATACCATGGCAACACTTTATTTTAGAAGGCACAGAGAACAATCTAATTAGCATTATAAAATCAAAATAAATGGCAGTGAAAGTGGAAGTGGCTGTGTAGATCTATCTATTACATGAATAGACATAATAAGATAAGACATAGTATTTTAAAAACCCAATACTTAGCAGTGAAAAAATGCAGGGAATATCTTATTTACCAATATTCACTATTTAGTTTTAAATCTTAAATTAGTGGGGAGTAAAATTAAAAATAGAAGAGAAACTAAGATATTTTCTGAATCAGAATTTAAGAAGATCTGTGGAACTTCAACATAATGGTCCTTTTTGATTAATCTTTTTTTATTTTCTGGCAATGTAAGGTAACATTCATACTTATATGATGATTTTGCAAGTGTGTTACTGAAGTCACATAACCATCATGGACAAGCACATATTTTAGATTCAATTTGTCCTGCAAATTTAGTGATGTTTACTGTAAGTTTTTGACTACTGACAAACATAGGAAAGAAAGTTTTAGAATACATGTCATAGTAAGAAAGCTCAGCTAGTCTTGCTGGAATACATCGTAAACACATCTATGTTGCAAAAATCAAGCAGAAATATCAGTACATCTTTTTACAGATAAACAAGTTTCTGTTTTGTCATTAATTCAGGATTGTGTAAAAGACATGCAGCCTTTCTCTATCTGAACTAATTTTAAGGGTATAATTAAAATATGGCAAGGTCTCACCTCCTGCCTGTTAGTGATATAAAATTCATAGCCCTGCAGTTTTTCATAACCTGTTTCACACCTTCTGAAATATCGGTAGTTTACTACATTCCTCCTTTCCGAACAGAGTAGCAAACCCCCTTCCCTTCCTTCTCAAATTTCATATCTATCCTTTCAGAATTGATTTAAAATGTGTTCAATTTAAAATTTGTTCCCACTTCAGCTGTGATAATTTCTGTTTACACAACCCCTTTCCAGTTAACAGCCCAACCTCTGTTGTCATGTACAATGTGCTCGTCTTTCTTGAATAGAGAAGCAAAGTATTCACTTCATTTTTGGATTCTGTCTAGATGATCTTCGGTGCCAATGTCATTAAGCTCCTCCCCTCCCCTCCCCTCCCCTCCCT
>NW_008825234.1:177760-191174 GCF_000699105.1 Pygoscelis adeliae
CTTCCCTTCCCTTCCCTTCCCTTCCCTTCCCTTCCCTTCCCTTCCCCTCGCCTCCCCTTGCTTTCCTTTGTTTTGTGTAGATGCAGAAACTACTGCTGGTTTAAAACAAAACCTACAAAAACTTGGTCAGCATAAATATTAGCACCTCTCAGTCTATCTGTCCATATTATGACTGTTAAAACATTTAATTTACTTTGTCAGTTTGGCCATCATACCATCTGTTTGTGTTGTTGGTTTATTCCTAAAATATATTTTCAAAGAAATTTTCATCCCCCTAGATCTGGTGTGCTACACTAATTTTCCACGTGCTCAAGGAAGTTGCAGATAGTTTTTCCATATCTGACTCGTGATTCAGCAGCAATAGGAATGAAATAGTGTTGTAAATGATGTACAGTAGGAAATAAAAAAAGTAAAAACTTCAAGAGCAATTTGGAAAAGTCTGCTGGTTCTGCATCTACAACATTATATCTCTTGACTTTTTTTAATCTTCCAGGAGCGTAGGTAATGAAGAGGAAACTTGGAAAATTACCATAGATACCAAAATTTAGCTAAAAATTTTTGCCATAGAAAACACTAGTATTTATTTTTAAATTCAATCTTAATTTTACCCATAGAGTAAACAGAGTAAAGCTAATATTTCAGAATAATTTTTTTTCTCCACTGGATTTTATATCTACTAACAAATATCTTAGTACTATCACTTTTTATTTTCTGCTACCACTGACTGTAAAACATCTTTATTGTTTATATTTACTGTAAGCTTTCAGACAATATTAGTGCCTGAAATCTTTGCTCTGGTAAACAAAACCATAGAGAAAGTGATGTGTTAGGAAGTGGCATAGTAAATTAAACTATAGCTAAGAGTCTAATTATAATTATATGAAGAAATTATCAGAAGAAGTTGAAGTGATTCTCCTAATACATTAGTGTTCAGGAATTCAAACCTATAAATTGGCTACTAATCTAAGTTTATAGACTTCTTATTCTGCACGCAAGCAAGTAATTAACTTTACGTTCCCTTCTTATGACTCTCGGGCTCTTGTCCTTTTAATTATAAGATCCAGAGGGTAGCTTTTATGTTACTATTATCTCTATTAAGCTTTGAATAAAAGCTGCATTGAAACTTGATATATTAGTCATATGTAATAGCCTGCTAGCTTCTTAAAAGGTGTAAAGTGCTATTCTGATAAAGTAGCCAGTCATTAGGAAGAATGTACTTTAGTTTCCCTTTTGCATACATACAAACATTCACTTTTTTAAATGCCAAATTGGTCATTTTAAGTAAACAATTATTATTTGGATTATCTATATTAGCATATTATAGAAGGGCAATCTAAACTTACTGATTTCTCATATGTTTCTTTATTGTTTCTGAACATGCTACCAATAGGCTCAATTTCTACACTGAAATACACAAACGTTCACTATGACATTACAGATTTGTGAAAAGGACAATGAAAAGTTAAACATTTTCATAGGTCTGAAAAACTAGTATCTTTTCTTCCTTTGTTCTGAAAGGAATAACGCATCTATTGCAGACCTGCACACTGTTGGCTTATTTTTTAAAAAAATACACATTGATTACTATTTGGCGAAGGTTTGTCATTGCTCTTTCTGTTAAAGGAAAACAAAAGATGCAACAAAAATATCTAAAAGATTTTTTAAACTAAAAAAAAGCAATATATGAAATTCAAGCAGCTTTGAAGTGTTGAAAATTTTCTATCTTTTTTTTTCCTGACTAATTCCCTTGACTCCCACAGGTGCAGAGCAAACACAGCATTCCTCAACAGTCTTGGGAGCTGTCGTTTTTTGCACTTCCATTGGAAGGGCCTGACAGGTGGCAAGTTCTTATTAGATAAATAATCAAAGAACAGCAGAGGCCAGGACAGCTTTCATCTTTTAACTTTCAGATAAAAACATTGCTCCCGTTTCTTCAAGACAAAAGGCCAAATGACAGCAAACATGAACAAGCGGGATATTGTAGCTTAGTGGCTGGAAAACTCTATCAGAACATCTAGGTTTTGGGTCCTGGTTCCAGGACTGCTTTTGCATTTCAGGTTAAAAAAAGACATCATCTGAAAGATTTTTGTAGCAGGGAGCAGTACCCATGCTCCCTACCCTTTAGCCAGCTGCGTTATTCATTAGACTCTTGTGTCATGCTCTCCTTCCTTTGATCTTCTGTCTCTGTGACTCTTGCAATTTTCTTTTCAGGGTGGCCCAGTTTCAGCAGGGACCTGCCCTCTGTGACCCTCAAAGTGCTCAAATGCCAGAAGTAGGTGGGAGGTGAGCTGCCCCCCTCCTTCAGGGGCTCGAGGATACCCTCCTCAGGGGATCCAACTCTCTGTAGACTCTACATAGAGAGTGCCAAACCACAGGCTTGTACTCGTCTCTGGCGAATGAATGGCTTACGTGAACAAATTAACTGCACCAACGTCTGGCGACCCTGCATTGGATCTGACACTACAGTATAATGTCTGTAGATATTTCAGCTAGATAAACCAATCCTCCCTAAAACACTCACAGCACCATGTTACAAAGATGATACAAATATTAGTATTAATCCCATCTGTACCAAAGGAGTATATAATAAGCTCCAGAGAGGGGGAAAAGGTTACCTAAGGCATTTTATTTATTGCTATAACTCACATAAAGAGTACTTAAGTTGGCAGTGCTTGTCAAAACCATCCACGAAACGACTAAATTACAATAAAGACATGTCTATGGTGCCAACCACTGTTAGGAGAAGGGGAGTAGGAGTATGAAGATCACAGTATGAAACTGCACAGCTGTGCACCAGCCAAAATTTCTCCTATACTGAAACTGTTCACTTGCTGTTTGACAGCTTTAGGGGCTGGATTAGTGTCTTGGCTTTAGGGCTGGATTGCAGCCTCTGCTGAGCATTGACTCTTACAATTTATGATGCTTGCAGCAATTGCATTGTTTAGTATGGGTGATGAAAATATGGGAGAGAAAGGAGGAAATATAAGTAACCTTGGGATTATTTTTTTCACCTGATGAAGGAAACCCTTCAATAAATAATTAAAGAGTGTTAGCAGAGGAGGAAGATTGCCAGGATAAAAGTTGTTGTTTTAATAAGATCCATACTGCTTTTCATACTGCTTGATGGCAAAACATTTTAATTAAAGATATAATTTAGATGAGTGTTTAAACAGTGGCCCTATTATTTGGTTGTATTATATTTTCAGGTGGGTGAATTAAATAATTGAAGAAATTCCTGGCTGAATTGGACCTTTTAACATCTCTTAGTTTAAAGGGCAAGATTACTAAATTATTTAGCTTACTTCATAGATTTTGGCATTAGAGTAATAAGGAGCAGAACAAAGTCACCACATAGTTCTGCTAACATATATCATGAAAAGAGAAATTAAAGAAATGTAGGAGATATAGGACTATGAGGAAAACTCTGACCAAGGACAGAGTTTTAACTTCCCCTGAATATCTTCCCAGTCCCATGTATATATTTCTTTGCCTATTATTTTCACTATATTTTGAAGCAAAAGTAAAAGAACACAAATGCCTTAGGACTACTTTAGGTATGTTTTAAATACTGACTTTTAACAAAGCAATAAAATGCACCCTCCATGCCTACCTCCCCTAGTACCTTTTGGTGTCTACAATTTTGCGCACCGCCACTTTGTCTGACAAGGGACATCAGGACTGTTTAGGAGTCACAAAATAGGTATCACAGGGCTCTCCCCGAAGGGGCCTTTTCTGATACATGTGCTCGGAGTCTCCTAGAAGACACTGATAACACTGACTTCAGAATGATGGGCATGCCAGCATCACGGTTGTGACCAGTTTATCCAGCATCCTGGGGAGGAGGAAGAGTGCTCTTTTATATTGGGAATTTGAAGATCTGGATTCTAGGCTACCTTTGGCTCAAACCTCCGAGGCTGAAACCCATGTGGGGGCATGATGTCTTAGTTGTATCAGGCCAGACTGCAGTGCTTGAGCACTGTCCCTATCCTCTGTGCTGAAGCTGATCTCTGCAGAAATCAATGCAGCCCGAGAGTCCCCTGAAAAAAAAAAAAAATTTCTTAGGAACTAGGTCTGACTGCCACTACATTTTGCACAAGTATTCCTTAAGGCAAAAGACAAGTGTTGTTCCTAGCATCTTCTGCAGAGGAAGATGCTAGGAACAGCTTCATGTTCATTTTGTTACAGAGTTAAGAATCACTCTCTCCCTGAGGACCTTAGCTTTGCTACTGTGCAGTTGTTCAACTTCAGCAGGTTTTCTTCCAGTGCTGCTGATCACCTAGTATGTGTTGATCCCAGCTGCCTGCTGGGAGAGGAGAGTACAGCTGACTCACAGACGGAGAAAGACCTTGAGCTTTGGTGTCTCATTTCTGGATGAATCAATTAGCCGGTGAAACTGAAAAACACACATTGGTCTCCTGAGCCTTTGCCTATTATACTTCCACTAGGCAGCATAGCTTCTAAAGCAGCAACAGAGAAGAGGCAAACAGCCACATACATATGTGTGCTTGTTTTGGTTGGGATAGAGTTAATTTTCTTCATAGTACCTAGTATGGGGCTACATTTTTGATTTGTGCTGGAAACAGTGTTGATAATACAAAGATGTTTTAGTTACTGCTGAGCAGGGCTTACACAGAGTCAAGGCCTTTTCTGCTTCTCACCCCACCCCACCAGTGAGTAGGCTGGGGGTGCACAAGAAGTTGGGAGGGGACACAGCTGGGGCAGCTGACCCCAACTGACCAAAAGGATATTCCATACCATATGACATCATGCTCAACAATAAAACTAGGGGGGAGGTTGGTGGGGGGACCACTGCTCAGGGACTGGCTGGGCATCGATTGGTTGGTGGTGAGCAATAGTTTTCATTTGCATCACTTGTCTTTCTTGGGTTTTATTTCTCTCTCTTTGTTATTTTCCTTTTCATTACAATTTATTATTATTACTACTATTATTATGTTAATTTTCATTTTCATTTTCATTATTATTTTATTTTATTTCAATTATTAAACTGGCTTTATCTCAACCCACAAGTTTTCTCACTTTTACCCTTGCAATTGTCTTCCCCCATCCCGCTGAGGGGGGAGTGAGCAAGTAGCTGTGTTGTGCTTGGTTGCTGGCTGGGGTTAAACCACGACAATATGAAATGTTCAGATAATTTCTTCATGTGGTCTTCATGTATCTTTTCTTTAGATTTTCAGTCCTGTAAATAAAAGCGTATTCTGCAATGCACTGTCTGATTGCTTAAAGGTGTTTCTTACAGCACCAAGGAACCTTGAAAGGGATACTGAAGAACATGAGAGGCCTAATGATCAAAGGTTGTGATTACATGCATGTTAAAAGAGAGAGGTCACCAAATTTTCTCATCAGGGTATGGGATTAACTGTTCTGTCATACACAGAGTTGTTCTTGATGGTTGGCTTTCAGCAGGGTAATGCTTTAGAAATGATTTTGTTTGGTCACTTTTGTAGGAGGCTTCTTCTCACATTGTTTTTGAGTAGGAGCCCAATGCTATGCCATTATGTTTATGTTAGTCAAACTCATATGCCAAGGGATGTACAGACACCGCGGCACAGTTTTAGATAAGCCAACAGATGAATGGATTTGCTAAAATAAAAGCTTATAAGATTAAGCTAAATGTCTAAAGATGGACCACGTGTCCTGACTTCAGCTGGGAGAGAGTTAATTTCCTTCTTTGTAGCTGGTACAGTGCTGTGTTTTGGATTTAGGACCAGAACAATGTTGATAAGGCACCGATGTTTTAGTTGTTGCTAAGTAGTGCTTACACTAGCCAAGGACTTTTCAGCTTCCCATGCTCTACTGACTGAGAAGGCTGCAGATGCACGAGAAGCTGGGAGGGGGCACAGCCAAACTGGCCAAAGGGACATTCCATACCATGTCATGCTCAGTACATAAACTGTGGAAAGCTAGCTGGGGGGGGGACTGGCTGGGCATCGGTCGGCGGGTGGTGAGCAATTGTACTGTGCATCACTTGCTTTGTGTATTGTTATTATTATTACTTTATTATTACTACATTATTATTATTATTTTATTTCAATTATTAAACTGTTTTTATCTTAACCCATGAATTTTTCTCACTTGTGCTCTTCCAATTCTCTCCCCCATCCCACCGCGGGGGAGGGGGAGAGGAGTGAGCGAGCGGCTGTGTGGTGCTCAGTTGCCAACTGAGGTTAAAGCACAACACCAGGCTACCCAAATCTACACCATATTGATCTTATCAAAACCTTTCTGTTGGAACATTTTGCATTCAGTTTTGTCTGAAAAGTGTCCAATTCCTATAGAATATTTTTCTACAAATCAAACAGCTATAACCCAAATTTGCAAGTCTGAAACAATGGGAAATGTTCATGTGGCCCTCAGTCACCAGGTGCTGAGTTTTGCCCCAACTAAGGTAAGTCCCTGAGCCAACATCCAGAGAGTCATTTAGATGACTCATTTCTTAGTCTCCTGAATTTCAACTGATATAGAAGTGATGCACCTAAATCGTAGTGATGATCCTATATACCTTTCTGGATTATTATTTTTTTCCGACTAGAGTCATTAAAAAAAAAATAATTAGCAGTCTGTAGTTGGCAGCTGCACACTATTACCTCAGCAGTAAGGTTATGGAATCTGATTTGTTTGTACTGTTTGTACAGTATAGGAAGCCTTTCTAAAATCAAGATCCATGTTGTGTACTGCTTCATTTCTGCTGCATTATTCCAATGCCATCAGGAACATTCATCAAGTATGACCTTCATTTAATTAGTCCATCCAGTTTCCTCTTGGTATTATTTCCTATTATATATATATATGGGATCTATGTTAGTCAGCCTGCAGCCTCTGGTACTTGCTGTAGCCTGACGTCTTACATTTTTTCTTTTGCTGCTTTCACAAAATTCATGGATTCTGTCTCTATGATTCTGATTCCTCATAAACTTTTTATGTTCTTAAAGATTTATGTCCATAAATGCTTTAGGATGATGTCAGAATACTTGCTCAGAGAAAAAAAAACCCACCAGGCATTTTCAAGCCATGTTGTTACTCTCATTCTTCTGCAACTAGTTAGGCAAATACAGTAATGTATTTCACACATAGTTTTTCTTACTGGACAAGAATAACAACAGGTGCAAAACAGCACCAACTCCAACTTCTACTTTCTCATGTAAACAGTGGCTTTGACTTTATGACAAACATGTGCAAGGCATTTGCAACCAGCTTAGGAGAGAAAAAAATGAAGATTGTCATTTGGACCAGATGACCTTGAGAGCATCTTTTCAACTTCCCACAGAGTGACTGAGCTTTCTAATTAATCATTTGGATACTTAAAAAAAGGACCAGAGGAATATTTTTTGTGAATTGCTCACAAATGAGGAAATATCAAATGGTGACAGAGAATGACAACATGAGTAAGAAAACAAATCAAGCTTATTAGAAAATTTCCATTACCACAAATGAGACTATATTTACATTGAAAATGCAAATATATGTCTATACTGATATCAGAAGTCTTATAAGCCTCAGAATCATAGTACAGTGATAACAGCTGTATTATGATATCACATCATGAAAAAGAGAAGCAGCATATTACAATAGATATTTTTGGAGTAAAAGTCATGCTAAAAGAATACAGATTTAGTTCCTATGTAGACAACTCTGGAGGTATAAAATTAGCTGTTTTAAAGATTTTGACCGCATTAAACATAAACACAACCTTTCCGCATGACCAGCTTTCTTCACAAGCCCTGGGAACAGCTCTCTAATGTCACTTCCAGTCCAAACTAAAAAGACATGAATCTTATGTTTGCTTCTCTGTCATCACAGTTTCTTGACCACCGAAAGCCTCTTTTTTCAACAGTGGTCGTAGCAATTTGATTTGCTGGAACACACCGAGAAAGGCTACAAACCAGACTCCCTGCTCCCTCAGTTGGGCAGAATTAGCCGTAAAAAAAGTGTGAAATAATCAAAACAGCTGAGAAAACACAACTCAGTCTCCCCGGTAAAATCATATTTGGTCTTTGGAAGCAAAGAGCTGTGGCTCGGGCGCTGCTGGCTATATACAGTATGTGGCAGAGAAATGCTTTTCCTTACAGAGACCCCAACTCTGCCACCTTTAACTCTGAGTAGTGGAGTGAACACACACACACTCACATTTAAAAAAGCCTGTTGTTTACTAAGATTGTTTTATTTTAGCAACATTTTATAGAATAACTTTTAAAGTGACAAAAGGCGTGAACAAGTTTGTAGGGAGCAGTGCCCCAAAGTCCCCTTTCTTGAGTGAGCAGCTATATACCACTGCGTTAGGAAGCCATGCACACTTGCAGAGTTTTCTTCCTGCCACTCCCCCCTCACATTGAAAGTTTTGCATCCTTCTGTGCAGAAGTGTTACTTTCAGCAAGAGAGATGTGACTTCTTTTTTTTCCTGACTTCTGTGGACTCCCAGCAATCTGCAGACCCCCCTGAGGAAAATCTGAACCCTGAACCCTCTGAACCCTGCTACCACAAATTGGCATTATCATCTCTTCCAAACGTGTTTGTAAATAAAATGGACTATGTGTGTATTTGATAGTCATTGTTAGCATATGCTTACCAGATTGGGTTTTAAGGTGGCAGTTCAATATTTGCAGAGAAATTTCACCTTTTAAAATTTTCTGGGGAAAACACAGGCCCTATGGACTTTCAAGTGTCTAAGAGCTTATTAGAATTTTATGGGTCTCATCTTTGACCTTGTGTTCCTTGAATTATGCTTGTGTTCTGCATTAAATGCCATGATTTTATGTTTAGTGTAATTAATATGCAGCTAGTTCCTCTGATTTTAACTGCAGCCAAAACACTGAGCTGCTACTCAGTTTTACCAAGGGCAGAAATACAGTGATGCATATTTTTTTCCCTATTTAACTGAAAGTGATTTGTAAGAGAATTAGCATTACGTAATGCCAAAGTGACAGAAAGTGCATTCAGCGTATAAGCACCTTTCTAATCCCACCCTGGATTGCAATGTTATTTGCACCAATGAAGATAAAATGTAATTCTACTGAAATCAAATGAGTTATTCTCAGGTATGTGGGTTGCCGTAAAGCACAAAGAATGGTGGTGTGGCCTCCAGACAACCACAGTTTTAGTATTTAGTATTTGACAGGATACAAAAGTAAGAGTAAGAGTAGATACCCTTCACCATTTCCATAATCAGGATTAGCTGACTGAATTCTGCACTTATGATAGCAGAACTGAATGAGAAAGAGAAGTCTGGCAGAGCAGTGTTTTCCTCTCCACAAAAATATTTTCAAATATGCTTTCTGAGATTTAAAGAGAAATCACAGCAAAATTGTAATCCAAACAGAATAAATACAGGCAACAAACAATTTAAAACAAAATTACTCTTCCGTTTTTCAGACTTGCCCAAGAGACACGAGTCCTGGACTTGTATTAGCATCTCACTTGTCAGTGCAGACCTTTGAAGGCTGTTCAGGAGAGGAAAGAAATTACCAAGTAGTTTGACTGGGAAAGATGTTTCTGGTTTCCTTTTCATGGTAATTTCACAGACAGTGTTTGATAAAAGGATGTTATAAATGTAGGCCCAGGAGTGGAAGGAAGTAATACAAATCCTTTTTTCCGGACTTTTTGTGTCCTAGAACTGTGGTTCCCAAGAAAATGAGAGCCTTGTTAGCATGTAGCATAAGCTAACAATTACAGCCTGACCTGTGCTGACTCTATGGGAGAGGATGGGCAGATGGTCGTAGACCTGGAGCCAGAACAGGGCAGAAGGAAGAGGAAGAGCTGAACCCAGTGACATACAGAGCAATAACTTTCAGTACTCTCAGGTATGAAGAAGTTACAAAAATATTGGATTCTGTTGATGCTGGGGCTCAGGCATCCCTATCAGTATATCAGCAGAAGCCAGGGGACTGTTCTTTTAATGTTTTGTCTGAATATTTAACTGAACAAAAAGTTCACAGGGCCTAATGCTCTGTGAGTCTTCCAGACTAGCAAGGTTACTGACGCATACGGAAGCTAATGAAATCTCAAAAATAAATTACCTGAGTACTGAAGCAGAGGTAGTTATGAAAACTAAAGCCTTCACTTTTAATAGTGATTTTCTCTAGGAGAATCTTTAATTGCTATGTTGAGCAATTCTGTGATATGGTAACGTCTAACATATGTTGGCTTGCACAATTAAGGCTTTTTTGCTTGCGTTTCTAGTACCTGGGAAAGTTGACTGCGTCTAAGCAACTGTTTTCTAATTTGATTATATATGACAATATTAATGGTCCAGATGTTTATTCAATACATTTAAATTTGTTTGTACTTACTTGGGACATATCCAGGATGCAGTGGAAACATGGCAAGTTTAAGTAATTTCAAATTTCCAGCTTATTTCCTCTGTTGACACTCGGCCTGATGTTAGGAGTAATGTACTGTGCTGTTATTGGAACCCAGTAATAGCTTATGGATCTGATACTTGTGTGCTTCTACTTTATTTTCCCTCACTATTCTCAGACATAAACAGGTTAAGTCTTTCAGAGGCATGAGTTCAAATCCAGCCATGCAGTTACACCACTTGCAGTACATCAAGATTTGTCCCACGTTCTCCTCTGAAATACTTTGTTTGGATGTTTGGAGTCAAACCGATCTCTGTTTCATATTAACTTGATTAATAGACATGTAATTATAATATAATTGAGCAATAAAGCTTCTATCTCAGAGCAAGTTATACACATGCACTCCACTTCTATAGCTTGTAATTATCCAATAAGCACTCCTGCAGTCACTGTCGTCACTTTATTTCAGTACTCTGTGTTCTTTTTACATGGGATGAATAATAATTACAACTGATTTTTTGTCAATTAATTATCAAGTAATGTTTTCACAAAAATGTTTTCTCCTACTCAGCCAACTCTATAGATGGTCAGGCCATATTAATAAAATTAATTATTTGCAATTTTGCTCATTATTTCATGAATAATTTATCTGGAAATAATTGGTCCAGATTCTCAGATGCTTTTAATCAGAAGAGCTCTATTGGAACCCAGAGAATTTTACTGATTAAAACCAGCTGAAAATTTGACCCATCTGCTGCCATGGTGGCCTTAGTGTTGAACATAGGCTTTAACATAGTATCAATTTGTATAAGCTAAGATTGCTTTATTTTGTAACTTTTGTTAACTTTCTTAACATGAGTACTCTCAGAACCTTAGTGACATCTTAACAGTATAGCATTCATTTGAGTTGATTTAGTTGGCTAAATCTTGAAAATCTTTTCAACAAGGCATCAGTTGCTCAAGAAAACACACGCTTCTAAGAAAACCACAGACAAACCATGATGTTTTAAGAGTGACATAAGGACAAACCCTTTTATATACTGATCATGACACTCAGTGTCAGTCATAAGTACTACGCTCTCAGTTCCTGCTTTCTTTTCTGTAGCTACTATTGCAATTGCAAGATTCACAATCAAAATAACTTTGCACTGGCCTTCCCATGGCACCACAACGAGGAACATTAGAGTTGAGAAAGAAGCGTCTTTGTCCCAAATGTCTTTATTCTACCAGTAACAAATAGTCACTGAGCAGCAGCTCCTGCGGATAGTAGGTGGATCAACATCTCAGCATGTGCATTATCTAATGAAGTTGGGTGACAATTCTAGCATGTCATTCAGAAAAGATCATAAAATTCAGATTGTGAGGTGTCTGTGTAATGCTCTAACGTGTAAGCAGACTAGCAAAAGTAAAGGACAACTGAATTGTGTAGATTTCTGTTACCTTATAAAAGCCTTTCAGACAAAAATGGAAAAGTAAATAGTTTAAGAGGAGTTAAAGGTTATTTTTGACCAAAACTTTTAGAAGAAAAGGTAATGCTCTTCCTCATTAAATTGCAAGAAATGCTCTCTCCTGTCCCTTCTATCACAAACAACAATGGTGAAACTGAATTAAACTGTGCCATGAAGAACCTTTAACAGCATTTGCAAGGCCCCATTTTCACTTCAGCAGAAAGGACAATATTCCTGTAAGGAAATGCTGAGATTGAAAGTGGCAGAATGTATTTATAAATGCACTTCCTCTGTTTTATTCAGGAAGTTGGGAACTAGTTTGTGGGGCTCCATATGAGTGAGCAGGGGGAGGAAGAAAGAGTGGGGTTCCACAGAACTGGCACCAGAGAACAATTTTTTTCAGAGATAATTGGTACCCAAGATATCAAAGGTACCAAATTTCCACATTCTTTCCCATAACAGAAGCTTAGCACAAAATACTGGTACTATCCAACTCTTTTTGTTTGAGAGTGACCTGGTAAATATTGAATTATTTTTTGTACTGTTGACCAAAAGAAAACAAAATGCCTGGAGGAAAAAGTAAATCAAAATCCCCCAAAAGATGCTCACACATTACTGGAAAAATTGTTTCTCTTCTTCTAATTACATTTATAATTCTCTTCTTCTAGTTATGGTAATTCGCTGAATTTTGTCAGTGAAACATCTAATTTAGTGTTAAAATTATGAATGTTGGTAATGTTGGCTAATGCCAACATGTTTTTGTTGTTATTGTTCTTTATTTTGAAATTGGTTAGGCAATTTTTTTGGGCAGATATTATTTACCACACCATCTAGAAAGATCTGTTTCAATGGAGTGGGTAGCAGGTTTTCATGTACAGACATTATGGAATTTCATAATTGACTGTAAAGCATATTTTGGGTGTTTAGTTGTTTTTGCTAATCCTCATTTATTACTTTGCCATAGGGAAAGGACCATATTAGTCTAGGTCTAATTGTGTGCAACCCGTCATTTTTGGTCTGAAGGTATTTGAAATGATACAAAAGTAAAAGTAAGAGTAAGAGGATTCAAATGTATTTGAAGAATCACTTCAATTTCTTTTGATAAATTATAATTTAACTAGTTTGAACTATTATTTCTTTGAAGTTCATATTTTGTGTCTGTGTCCTACAACACATAATTTATAATATTCCATATGTAAATAATAAAAACTGCTCACATCTAAAATTATCTGATTGAGCATTTATGCCTCATATTCTGAGTGCCTGTTTTCAGTCATATAGACTTTTTCATAGGTTCAGCTCTACACCACTTCTGAATTTTAACTGTTTTTTTTAGCAGGCAGGTGGATTTCTTTCTTTATAATGAGACAGAATAGCTAAAGGACTTGGTGGTTACCGATGGGACAGTTTACCATTAATTTCAAGTACAGCTCAGGTTAGTAATTTTTAAAGGAATTACTTGAATTTTTGATTTCTATTACTTACCATTCATTAATTTAATTACAAATTATAGAATCATAGAATCATAGAATCATTAAGGTTGGAAAAGACCTCTAAGATCACTGAGCCCAACCGTCAACCCAACCCCACCATGCCCACTAAACCATGTCCCTAAGTGCTGCATCTACACGTCTTTTAAATACTTCCAGGGAT
>NW_008825234.1:191756-205356 GCF_000699105.1 Pygoscelis adeliae
GGCCTTCTTGGCCGCCTGGGCACACTGCCGGCTCATGTTCAGCCGGCTGTCGACCAACACCCCCAGGTCCTTTTCCGCCAGGCAGCTTTCCGGCCACTCTTCCCCAAGCCTGTAGCGCAAGGTTATGTTGATAGCTTGAACATAACTCCTATTTCATATTGGATGACAGATAGAAGGAACTGAATAACCATTTTGGTTGGACCTGTAAATGTTTTCCTTTTTTCTCTTCAAGGAAGGGGATGTTTCCTTTCTCCACTATTTTAGCAGCTTTAAGGACAACCTTGTTCTACTAAAAGAATGGTCCATCCTGATACTCAGGAAAATGATTATATGTGAGGACAGGCTACAAAGAAGGAATAGAAAAACACTGCCTGGGCATACAGGGATGGTGTTAGGAAAGCCAAAGTTCTTCTGCATTTGAAACTGGCAAGTGTTGTCAAGGGCAACAAAAACTTCTACCACTGCATTATAGTAAAAGGTGAACAAGAAAAATGTGAGGCCATTGCTGAATAAGGTGGGTCATTTAGTGACAGCAGGTGAAGATAAGGTGATGCTTTCTGAGCCTTGGTGTTCAGGGGATATACCTATAAACTAGTGAAAGGGGAATGTTGCATCCATCTTCAAAAAGGGCAAGAAAACAGGGAACTACTCCATAGTCAGCCTCATTTCTGTCCTGGAAAAATCCCAAAGCATATCCCCCACAAAACCATTTATAAGCACACAAAGGAGAAGAAGATGATTGGCCAGTTGGATGATTAGCCAGCATGGATTGATCAAGAGTAAAACTGATTGCCTTCTATGATGAAATAATCTGTGGATCTGTTGATCTGTGGATGAAGGGGGGGAGGTGGATGTTGTCTATTCTGATTTTAACAAGGCTTTTGACATGGTGTCCCACAGTATCCTTGTATCCAAGTTAGTATGTTACAGCCTAGATTAGGGGTGTATTAGATGGGTGAGATGTCAGGTTCAGATGGTATTGGGTAATGGTTTATACTTTGCCTGGATGCTGGTCACAAGTGGAGTGCCATGGGGTTCTGTCCTGGGACCTGTTCTGTTTAACATCTTCATCCATGATCTGGAGGAGGCAGTGGAGTGCACTCTTTATTCAGCACTTTTTAAATACACATTAGGTACACTCCAAATACACATTAGATTGCATCTGGAAAACTCCACACAGTTTTAGCCGCCCCCAGTATAAGAAAGGCTGGAGTGAGTTCAGCAGAGGGCACCAAGATGGAAGGGGGCTGGAGCACTTGTACTGTGAAGAGAGGATGGCCTCGTGCATCCCTGAGAAGAGACCACTTCAGGAGGACTGAGAAGAGGAGAGTGTGCCTGGAGGCTGTATATCCAAGAGGAAATTTCTGAGAAAAGAGCCAGGCTGTCTATACTGAAATGCATGGTGGGATAACTAGAGACAATGGTCTTAAAACAGACTAAGTTCAGACTGGGTGAAAGGAAAATAATTTTCACAGTGAGGGCAACCAAGCAGTGGAGTAGGTTGCCCAGAGAAGCTATGCAGTCTTCATCCTGGGATGTTTTCAAGGCTCAAATGGATGAAGTCCTCAGCAACATGGTGTGGTCTCATAACTGACCCTGCCTTGAGCAGAGGGGTTGGACTAAAGGCCTCCTGAGGTCCCTTTCACCCTGAATGGTTCTGTGAGATTCTGATTCCCAAACACTCCTTGTGGGTTTAGGTTGACAACTCCAATTGACTTTGCATGGCAAATTTACACAGTTTGTCACTTACAAAAATATAACTGATCATGCATGCTCTCAGGCTAAGCATATAGGCTAGTATGTGAACTGCACCCTGCTCTTTGTGCTAGACATCACACCGAACGACATCTTCACTAGAATTATTTTTGGTAGTTTAAAAACAATTTGGGCATTATAAGAATGGCCTTTGTGCTCTTGAACAGCTAATTTTGCAGAGCAAAGAAGTGCAAAAATCAAAAATCACAACAAGTTGTGTTGTGACACCCACCACCACAAGCGAGGTGGGTGTCGGTCTCTTCTCCCAAGTAACTAGCGATAGGACAAGAGGAAATGGCCTCAAGTTGCGCCAGGGGAGGTTTAGATTGGATGTAAGGAAAAATTTCTTTACTGAAAGAGTGGTTAAACATTGGAACAGGCTGCCCAGGGAAGTGGTTGAGTCACCATCCCTGGAAGTATTTAAAAGACGGGTAGATGAGGCGCTTAGGGACATGGTTTAGTGGGCATGGTGGTGTTGGGTTGACGGTTGGACTCGATGATCTTGGAGGTCTCTTCCAACCTTAATGATTCTATGATTCTATGATTCTAAGTTCCCATTTTATGTCCATTACCTTATATTTTTGTTGCATCTGTGAATGAGCTAGATAAATCAGGAAGAGCTTCACTGGCAGTAGCATTACATACAGAAGCAAGAACAAAACATTATATTTTTCAATTGGTTTCATTGTCTCTGACTGTATCATTCTTCTTTCTTATTCTGTCAATGTTATTCCTGTATTTTGAGGTCCAATGTTTTAAATTAATCAGTTCAAGCTTTTCTGGTGTATTCTAATGCAGTCTGCTCTTTCAGTTTTCTATTTTTAATGGAATTACTTTGAGTCACTTCATTTAGAAATTTCTTCCATCTAAAACCTAATTTTTCTGTAAGTACTAATAAAAGTATAATGTTACAACTGTAGATAGTTTTAGATACCCTTCAGCTATAGACATACTTTAGAGTTTCTCTTTCAATTATGAAATTAATATTTAGTTCATTTTCCATTAAGAAGTCAAGATTTTTTTTTTTATGAGTACACCTTTAATATCTCTTACTCCTTTATTATTTTTTTGATTCCTTAAGAAAAGTTGTTTCAGGCATATATATATATATTTACCATTTTAATAAAATACATTTCCTCATCAGATAATATCATGTTTGTCACTTAGCAATTTTTATGAGCATCATCACTGGGAGTTTAACAGAAATATACCTTACATTTTAGGGAAATTACATATTTCAGAGCTAGTAATGGTAGGAACTGCCTTGGCAGGCAAAGAATCTCATTAATGAGAGTTCACCAGGTGTTCATAAGGATATTTTCCTTATGGGAAAAAGATAAAATTAGAAAATTAGGTTTTTTTCAAATGACAAAGTTTGTTGTTTCTTTAATATGAATGAGGAGTGCGGCAGAACCCAGGTCCACACTTTTTTCTGTAAATAACAGGAGGCAATTTTCTGGCAAGGAAGAAATACTCCTTGTGGGAAAATGGGCCTGGTTATTTATTTTAAACAGGAACCACAGTCCAAGTTTCCCAAAAAGCCTTTATTTTTCTGGGTCATTTACTTTTTCAAAAAGTTTTGAAATTCAAAAGAGAAACAAAATTGCAATCAACTGACATATACTTTTAGGGAGTTTTCTCCATCTAGCAGCAACTACTTTTGTAAAGATGTTGACAAGCTTTGAACACCTTTTCAAAAATAAAAATCAGAAAAACTCCAGTCATCCAGATAAGTAGCAATTCACATGGAGGATTGAAATTAATTGTAGCAGGTTAGAAATGCATCAACATGACCCATTCAGTAGGTTCCAGTAAGAAATGAGTAAACAGAGACCTATGGTGGGGAAGAGAAGTCTATGTCAAGTAATTTTAGACAACTACAGGTAACCCTAGGAAAATATATTACATTTCACATTAATATAAACTGCATAAAATAGTTGTAGCCAGCTGAGAAACTGCTGCTGGAATAAATCCAATTGATACTGCTTTTTTTTTTCATGTTTAAAAAAAATTAAGGCCTTTTCATTTTTGTAATTATCTTGTGTTTTTTGTCTTTTCAATTAAAAATAGGTTTTTCTAATAATATGAGGTTTTATCAAAATATCTGCAGCGGAGAATGAGAATCATATGATAGTTGATTCAAGTGAAAGATCAGAAATCTTCCCCAGTAGTCATATTGAGTTAACCTTTCATTTTACTGTGTTTCTGAGCATTTGAGATTGTCACTAGAAAGAATTGTGCAAGCCTTATTTGGCACTGAGTGTAATTTGATCTTACCTGCATCAACTAACTTCACTCCAGTAGAATTCTGCTCACTTCAGTGGCACAGATCTCAAGTTATTTCATTTCATTTTCAGTGAGTGAGAATTGTCTCATTTACTCTATTTTTAGAACTTAAAAGTCAGGGAACTTTTTATCATAACACATGCTCCATAAATACCTGATATAGTAGTTTCAAACTTTTCAACCCCTAAAGGTTTGGTTTTTTAACTTTCCCTTTAGAAATGCCATAGATATGGACTCCTGTACTACTTATAGGAAAGTTGGTTTCCCTAATTGCCTTCTGTAACCAATTGAGAACGACTGACCTCATCATGACCAACGTAGGATGTGGGATTTACTGTTTGGAAGGATTGACTGAAACTTCATGTGTTCTAACCAAAGTTGATTGGTTTTTTGGCAGGGACAGCTATGTACTCTCCATCCTAGCCATCTGTAATAAAGGTGTGTTGCTATCTGATGACATTTCTGGTATTAAATAGTAGAGGCATTTTAATCTGTTTTAAAGCAGTAGTCACTGCAGAAAGTGTTCATAGAGCTTCTAGAAGAATTAAATCTACCAGGAGAGTCTAAAGCCTGCTTATTTGGCATACAAATTACAGCACACAAAAGACATGAACTGTAGGTTTACTTTTCAGCAACAGGTGATCAATATTAAAAAATTAGGGGCAGAAAAATTATCTGAGAGAATGCAATAATGAGCTACTTATCAAAATATTTTCGTTGTTGGGGGGCTTACAGTTGGAGTATTTCTAACTTCCTTGGTAGACCTTAACAAAATAACTGCAGTATTGACAATGTCAAAAGCCAATGATTATACAAGATTTTAATGATCAGAGTTAACTTATTACCTGTACATATTATTCACTGTGAAAGATTTTACCGAAGTATAGTAATTCCTTTTCCTGTGCCTTCACGAAACTGATAGAACTCTTCTGAAACTGTATTGCATTCTTTCTTTCTTTGATGCATGACTTTGTCACTTTAAAGAATTAACCTGATTTGCCAGATTGTTTAATATTTTTTTCTCTGAAAAACTCTTTATTGGAAACTTTCTAAGAAATTCTAGAAAGCACTGGACTTTTAAAATAATAGAGGCATATAAGAATTATTAATTTGTAGTTTTGAGGAGCAATGAAAAAATAAGCCCTTCTATTGTGTTCTTAAGATTTAATTTCTTAAAAATATAAGAAAATATAAGAAAAAGTGAAACAGCATATCCTAGAAGGCATTTTCAGTACAACATAAAAATTATAATGTCAGTGATGCAATATTATGGATGTGTGCTGCTATGGTTTCAGCTAATATGTACAAGTGCCAAAGGGGATTACACAGAAGAGGTGTTTCTACATGCAAATGGTAACCAGTTATTAAAGACAAGCTGTCTTTAAATGACTTCCACACTTACACTTCACCTTGTTCCAAAGGATGAGTTTCCCTACCAGCTAGAGAAACCAGTACATTTTTACTAGGTGGTCACTAATCTTAGACAGACTTTTGACTTTGATTGTATATCCTTAACACAAATAGACATGTATTCCAGAGAGCTGGAATCTGCACCAGCAAATATAGTAATAGTTCCTTGAGCATTTTTGTACACTTTGCTCAGAATATTTAATCTACACTTAAAAAGACCATGCTGAACATGTATATTCTTGAATGAGAGTATTACATTTGCGCATCACTTCAGAGCAGACAATATGACTTTTAAAAATACATGAAATATTTCTGTATCTGCCTAGTCAGGTAAACTATTGATATTAAACATAATGTCATTATACAGGAGGAATGAACTCCTGATTTTCAAGTAATAGAGGTAAAACTTTGGGTCCTTTGAAGTCCAATGAAATTTTTTATTTGATTTCAGCGGGACCAGAGTTTTTCCCAGAGTCTGTCTCTTGTTCGTTGTGTAATCCTTATTGTATCAACAAAGTTTGGTATCTTATTTTGTTCACATTTAAATTGCTTACTGCATTCTTACTTCTCACACAGGTGATACATGCCCAGCTAAGTTTGGACTTCCTTTAGAGAAAGCTGCTACCTTTAAATAGGTCTCTCTAGACTGGTAGAATCTGTGTCTGGTTAACCATCAGATTGACAGATTTCTGTGTCTAGTCATTTCTTGTGACACAGCCTTACCTGAAGCATGTCACCTCCTTGGGCACATGACTGAATGCCTTCATTGATCATGACATTCGCATTAGTCAGACACTGAGGTCACCCTTGCTAACAGCTAAATGTCAGCAGAGAAAATTCCATGGGCCTAATGGAACGTGCATTTAGAACAGTAATGTCTAAAAAAACCTTCTGATTCCTGATGTTATAGATTTGCTGTGTCAGTAAAAAACCCCATCCTTTAATACTTAAACACAGAAACATTTAATCTCCTTTTAGCTAAACTGAAATGTATTGTGTTCTGTGAGTATGTATTAGCTGCTGTTAACAAATATTACAAATTATCTGAAAAGATCTGAAATTATCTAGAAAGGAGAATCATGGAGAAATAGTTCTTGTGGATCGGAGAAAATATGCATGGGTATCTCCAAACCTTGGGCACACCCATAAAAATATTTTCTATTTTGGAATGCAGTGTCTCATCTCTTATATCAATTATGTCAGCCAAAATTGGACTTGCTGTACATTCAACATGTATTTCTGTAATATATCAATTTAGGAAAAAATACAGTAACTCGTCATTTATTACACTAACAAAACCCCTTTTATTGGTGTCAGGAATAAATGCATATTTTCAGCAAGAAAAAAAAAAGGTATGTTTTTGTTATGTAAATAATAGATAAAGAACAACAAAAAAAGCATAGTCCAGTTATCTTCTCTCCAGGGAAAAATAAACCCCTATAAGCCCAGCTTGTGTCGAAAGATCCATTAGGCAGGAAGTTAGTAAGCCAGAGTCTGTCCTATGACTCTGAAGGGAATAAATTAATGTTGAGAGTTTGGTGCCTTAAATAAGAAATTGCGGAAGGAAGGAAGAAATTTCAGCATTTCATTATTTCTCATTAGCAATTTGCTCTAAAAACACTTTGTCTGGACAAATATTTTACAATAACAGTGTGTAAGCTGGAAGAACACTGAGTGTTATAATAAAGCTATTACTATCAAGGGGCTACCTTGTGACTCCCAGCACTTCCACTCTGGACGTGTTCCGCATCCCCAGGAGGCTTGCAGAGGTGTGTCATTTTAATACACACCAGGAAAAAAGAATAAGGTCTGGCCTATCATCTGTCTGAAGGTTAGATTCTCAATTGGGTTATGTACAAGGAGATTTCTAAGCCTCAGAATACTGTAACCTTATAAGTTCTGGATACAGGCATGGCATTTCACCACTTTTATTCCATTAGGCACGATGGTCCATGCTGCCACTTTTTTAGGCACAAAGCTGCATTTTGAATGCCTAAAGGAGTTAAGACTCATCTCCTTCCAGGATAGCAAATGTGAAAGTAGTGGGATGCTGTAGATATCCTGACACATTGTGTATGCAAATTCAGTGTTCCCAATCTTAAGAAAATGCATATGGGTAAGGTTTGGTTGTCATATAATAAGCTTATGTGATTATTTTTGTTTCTGTGCCTGACTTTGAAGTCAATGTGGAAATACAGAATCATAGAATCATTTAGGTTGGAAAAGACCCTTAAGATCATCGAGTCCAACCATAAACCTAATTCTGGCAAGTCCACCACTAAACCATGTCCCTAAGCCCCACATATATATGTGTGCTTACAAGCGCACGCAGTTCCTCATCTATTTTCCACTGAAGACAATGCCAACCTTCCACTGACGGTAATGCTGGCTGACTGGGGCTATATATACATGTACACTCATGTTCACAAGATGGTTTTAACCGGTGTTTGTATGATACTTATAAGATGGCTAGTGTCTGTATTTTCTAATTCTTCTTGTCTTTGCCTTTCTCCCCTTTCAATTAGGAAGTGGAACCTGAAAGACCATTTCATGCAGAAAGGTAAAGTGGGAATGGGATCAAGGAAAATGAGGGAGGAAAAAATCAGAACTGGAAGAGCGACAGGGACAAGAGGAGAGAACAAAAGCCCTTTTTCTTGTAATGTAGGACAGGTTTCTCTAACCCAGTAGAAATCAGAATCCTTTAGGTATTTAGAAAATCTCTTTGTTTGCCTCTAACAAGGCTGTTCTCACAGATGGGTCTGATGTATTGCTGATTGCTTAGGACCCCACAAGAACATACCTGATACAAAGCTTTTGTGAAAATTACCTGGCTCGGATTTCCTGGAAATACAGTCACAATGGTACATAAAAGAGCAAAGGACTAAGGGTGTGATACGACTCTCATCAAAGTTACATGGGGATGATCGCTTTTTAAAAACACAACGGCGATATGTTCACGAGAGATTCAGTGATGCCTGTATTACAAATCAGTCCTGCAAGGATGACTGTGCATCTTAAACTTCTGCGACATAAAGATCAAAAACCACAAAATGGCCTTTGATATTTACGGTGGATTGTGCAACTGTTTAATGGATTTATTCACAGTTACTGTACATTATGTCCCTTCAAAAAGAGTAGGCCAGGCTGTAGAGAGGAAGGGTGGTTGTTTATTTTGTTCTGCCTGCTGCACACCCTGTTGCACCGGGAACTGCCTGCAAGGAGGGAGACAACTTTTCCCCTGACAGTAACAGGGGTCCTTCGTGGGAAGGCCGCTTCAGACTATGAGGTAGGGTAGGGAGAGTGAAAAGGAAAGAGTAGAAGTCATCTCAGCAAATTAACTATCCTTAGAAAAGGCAGGAGTTGTCTCAGCAAGGGAGATCACAGGGGAGAGCAGGAAGCAGACATACAGCCTGGCCTGAAGAATAACAGGTAACAAAACTAATGCTCAGAACCCAGAAATTAGTCTGGAAAGTGTTTTGTAACCTAGAAAACATTGAAGTTGTTAAATTGAAACCATAGTGGGGAAAAAATGCACTGGTGCTGGACACAGAAAGTGAAGTTACTCTGCTTTGTCTTGTGCTTAGTGCCAAGTCTAAAACCTATGCATTGTGTCTTCCATGTTCTGTCAAATACAGATTACGTCTGTATTTGTACCAGATTATATCCTAGTAACGAAGTCTACAGGTGATGGGGAAGTTTTCTCTCAAATGTTGATGTGACTACCAGCCCCGTTTAAGTATTTGGGAACTCACAGGACTTCATTCTGTTAGTCATTATAAACTAGTAAATTGCCATTATTTGCACTGGCATAAAAGTAATAAGGAGTGAGGATTAAGGACTAGCAGGCAGGGTGGAAAGTTTTCCTAAGACTTCTGTCTGCTATACTCAAAATTTTTTTCTTCAGACCTGCCAACCCTCAA
The DNA here is from genome assembly GCF_000699105.1 of Pygoscelis adeliae. Taxonomy (NCBI): domain Eukaryota; kingdom Metazoa; phylum Chordata; class Aves; order Sphenisciformes; family Spheniscidae; genus Pygoscelis; species Pygoscelis adeliae. Next base: position 201,128 of record NW_008825234.1, read on the forward strand.
AGACTTTTGGTGTAATTTTCTATACTTTATGCAAGATGAGTCTGACAAAAACTGTACATGTTGACCTTGCATAGCATGCAATGTACAGTAAGTCTGAACATGCTCAGTTATGCTACGAACTGCAACACAAGAGACGGTCACTTTATCACTTTTGAATTGTCAGTTGCTGACATTGCCATGGCAGTCCATGGCAGTACAACCACAGAGCTGTTCTGTATTAGTCTAACCCACTTTAGCATTATTCTCAATCAGCCAGCATATAGTGGCTGCACCACATTAAACAGTCAAGCATCGTTTCACCTTGATCCAATCTCCACTGACAACCACACCCTCCTGTTTATCCTGCATATTCACAGTTCTGCAGCCCTCAGATCACTCTGTACTGTATTGTACTGTACTGCATACACAGTCTTGTGCCTCAACAATATGAATCTTCTTACTTATATGCTTCTCTATCAACCCTACCCCTTTCTCAGAAGGTGACAGAAGACAACTTCTATTTCAATACCGGTTAACAGCATGTGATGATCCATATGTCCCAAACTGCTTCCTATAGCAAGTACCAGATTAGTACTTGGTGGTTCACAATGACTCAGTTTGCTGACTTAAATAATATGTTCCCACAAAAATACAGGAGATGTAGAATATGAAAGAGCAAGTTAATTCTCTTACTATTTGGTCAATCTGAATTTTTGAAGTTAGGGTTTCTCTTTCATTCCTTTTTCATTCCAGAAGCTTGAAATTGCCCCTTTGTTACATTTTTTTGCTCCATCATTTGAGCTGATCTAATTTAATTTGGATCATTTCATTGACACCATTGCCTTTCGAACAGTGCAATGCCACAAAAAATTATGCTGTAAGCCTAAGCACAACTGAAGGGTGGCAAATTATTTGCCTTGTGGGAATTACCACACAGGGACAGATAAGAACCTTTTAAACAGTTTGGGCTCTGGAGAAAATGTACGCTAAGCAGCATCCAGAGGGTTGCATAGGAGGGGTAGATGGCAGCTCTGAGGTCGGGAGAACCCCTGGGTTACTGTAGCAGTTGAAAGATGATGAGGGATGAGCTTCTGTTCTTCACAGACTACCACAAGTATATTCAATAAAAGCTTTGCAGTTTCTAGTAAAATACCTTTAACTTCAATATAGATACATATTTTTGCCACAGGACCTTTTTCATTTAAAATGTGTAGTAAAAAGTAATATGAGGATGTCTGCCCTTGGAAAAGTCAATGCCCTCATAAAAACCTTATGATGTTTAGTGATTCTTTCTTGGGGAAAAAACCACAACTTTGGGGTTTCTTGCTAGAAAATAACTTTTCCTTTCCTTATGCAAAACTTCTAAACATCTTCATTTACCAAGACAATTATTTATAAAGATGCTAATATTTTGACATTTACTTAGCATCTGTTGTTTAAAGAAAAAAAATATATATACATGAGGAATTTAAGCTACTCTGTAGCCCCATGATATGGGCAAAAGATGGAGAGGAATCATTTCAGCTGTTCCTAGACTTCAGCAACAGCTGAAATGTTGCTGTGGTCTGCCTGTGGCAGACCACAGGCATTACTTCACAGCTTGTCTGTCACAAGCCATAACCACTAATGTCTGACAATGAGAAAGTAAGGAGAAAACCATGTTGTTAACTAAAGAAATAGTCACACTTTTTTGGTGGCAGGGCTAATTTAAGAATTTGCCCTCCCACCACACTGAAAACTCTGGCTCCCTCAGTTGGGATGTGGCAAAGTACCAAAACAAAACTCCAAAATAGAAATCACATCTTGACTTCCCTTTTGGTAAACTAGGCAGATGCAGCTCCTTTTATTTCTTACTGTTCTTGCAACATTTTATACAAATACTGTACACAAAACAGTGTGTAGGTGGGGCCATCATGTCACCTACAAGCTCCAGATCATGAGTCCTCTCTTTATACATAATTTTTTTATACATCATTCTATTATACCAATAATAGCTAGCAAATTTGCTCGAGACTACAAAAATAGCTTGCTTAATTAATTAATTAATACTTGGAGGGGAACCTGAGACTTCTTAATTCCCTCCTGTACCCTTTCCACTGGATTGATCTAGCACACCATGATGTACTGTCCCAATTAAGCAACTTCTGTTCCCATTCAATAGAATGAATCAATGTTTTGAGATACGTTCCAGTACTACAGGTGTCTTATTAATTTAACTAGCATAATAGCTCAGATATGACCTCTTACCATGACTAAGTATCTTTCCACTCCAGCACCTGGAGTCAGAAAGCCCCAGCCATCTCCTTACTGTGATTACTCTGCCACATTAAAGTTAACTCTGAAATCTGGAAATTCCTAGTTTGTTTCAAATTCAACAATCCAGAGTATACTCTCATACTCATCTACGTGAAGTTTTTACTGTTCTGTCATCAGGAAAACACAAAATATTTAGAAAAAATAAGGACAAAAGCTGAAAATATCTGCTAAAAAAAAAAAGAAAAAAGAGAACAAATATACTGCAAAAACATTTGCAGGTAGTTGGTTAAGGAACACATCTACTAAGAAATTCAGGTGTTTACAAGGTAGAGGCCACCATGCATAGCTGGTCCCCAAGGAAGCCAGCTGCCAGTCCTACAGTTAAGCGCTACAGTCCCCATCCTTGGCACTCATGGGAAAGCTTAATTTCAGGACAACTGTCCAAAGAACTTTAAGAATAGGTGGCTACCTCAAATCTGTGTGGTTCAATGAGGTCTACAAGGACTGTAATGTATAGTGTTTCTAGCCTGCTAGCTAACAAGATGAGAAATTTGGTGGCCATGCATCTTCTCTTTCCCAACTGGTGTTACACAGGACATAAGCCCTGGGCTCTAGGTACTCAGCGTCAGGGAAAGGGGTTTTTGTCCTGGCTTTGCAGTGGTCTGGCTCCACTTCTGGTTAGGGAGGAGCCTATATTCCTTTGTCTGGGACTAGCACATTCCTTTCAGCCTTGCATTTAGACCTAGAGTCTTTTTCCCACCATGTACATCTCCCTAAATTGACATCTATTGTGGATACTTTTTTACAGCTTCCACAGGCTTACATTGTTGGGATTTTTTTACCCCATGGTAAACTAATAACTGATAGTAATAACACCTGCCTTGTTCCCTGCTTCATTTTTCTAGGTAGTTATTGTCAAAAAAGGATCAAAATACAAGAACGTTCTGTATACCACATGTATATCTTTAATAGCATATTGCTCACCTCAAACTTAGGAAGTGCATTTCCATCTTTTGACTCTTTCCATTGTATTTCTGAAGGGGAACAGAGGAAACAAACAAAACAAGTTTTCATTGTATCCCTGACACCTTTCCCTGAGCTCCTTCTCTCACAGTTCAGCCTCAAAATTATGTCTAGAAAGTGGCAGGAACCAGCTCAACACCACTGCTGCTAAGATTGTGCTTAGTACATTGGATCCAGAACAGGGTTTTCCTCAGGCAAAAAGTAAAGCAAAGACATTTGTGGTAAGGATGACTGGATGGAGGAAATAAATAGTAAAGGTGAAGAGAAAATAGCAGGGACTAGAATCAAATCACTGGGACAGAGAGATTAGAGTTAAAAGTAGATTAAAACCATGAACAGAGAAGGAAAAGGTGGGCATACTGTTAGGAAAGAACTGGAATAATTTTACTGAATAACTGTTGATTTGTAGTCATGCTTTGGAGGATGACAGAAATGCAAATCACAGTTGCAGTACATAAACAAGAATGATGACAGAAGGCAGGAATATCTGAGAAAGTCAAAACCTCAGTGACATGCAAGACTGTACCAGTTGTTTTCCCATCTTGCATATATTATTTATCTGGAATGAATAGCATTTAAGGCAATCTCAGACGATTTCAGGTACCTGTGATATTTTTTTCCTTTGGGGCTATCAGGGGATGTTTCACTTCTCTGTCTCCTTCCCAGCCTGTAAAGTCTCTGGAGAAAAGTCCAACGTCTGGATGGGGAGATAGATGCGCAGGCACTTCACAAACCAGTATCAACCATATTCTCAAAATAGGCCTGATCAAAATGTTCACATATGGATGAACATCAAACACCATTGTTTTATATAGAGAATACATCAAGATTTCTCTCCAAAACTTATAGCAATAGAATCATAGAATCATAGAATTGTTTAGGTTGGAAAAGACTTTTAAGATCAAGTCCAACCATAAATGTAACACTGCCAAGTCCACCACTAAACCATGTCCCTATAGAATCATAGAATC
>NW_008825234.1:206381-216186 GCF_000699105.1 Pygoscelis adeliae
ATGCTGACTGGGCCTGATCCCCTGGTTGTCCTGTACGTGCCATGTGATGGCACTCTGGATGATCTGCTTCATAACCTTCCCCAGCACCGAGGTCAGACTGGCAGGCCTGTAATTCCCTGGATCCTCCTTCTGGCCCTTCTTGTAGATGGGCGTCACATTTGCTAACCTCCAGTCAACAGGGACCTCTCTGGTTAACCAGTACTGCTGATAAAGGATTGAAAGTGGCTTGGTGAGCACTTCTGCCAGCTCCCTCAGTACCCTTGGGTGGATCCCATCTGGCCTCATAGACTTGTGTGTCTAAGTGGTGGTACAGTTTTTAAAGGTATCTCATATTTGTGAGTTGGCAGAAATTATGTCCCACACTTTGGGTAAGGACATAACACAGGGTACAGCTGATTCTTAGCAGATATTTTGTTTGCCCACAGTTGGACCTATTGCACCTGTATACAGCTACATATGACTCAGCCTCTGTGTTCAGTTCAGAAAGTTGGAAACTTCGTAAGTGATAGATCAGCTCTCTGCTAGAGGAGGTTTGTCAGCAAACGTATTAATTTTCCTCTGTTATGAAGACATGATATGGAGACAATTTTGTTAGATGACAAACACAAAATAACTCACATACTGAAAGGATATCCTTATACTATTTTTGTCTTGGTAAATGCAAGAGTGCTCTTCGTTTTGCACTGTGAGAGGTATTTTGGTTGAAATTCTGGTGCTGGTAAAACAAATATGTTTCTGCCTTTGACCTCACCAGAGTGAAATTTCCTTGAGTATTTGTTACATGATGAAATGCCCATATACAGATGCAACTGTCCCTTTATCAGAAATAGTGTAAATTGAGATTACTTCTGTTTGGCACACAAACTGAGGTTAACACTTACATAGGTAATTGTTCCTAAAGCCCCCACAAACATATGTCTTACTGACAAAAATTTCAGGGAGAAAGATGATAGCAGTCAAAGTGGATCACTCCCAGAAGGTCTTTGCAAAGAACTTCCTGCTGTTAATTCTTAGTGAGACAATCAATATATTGACTTATCTTTTAATAGTGATACATACAACATAACATGAGGAGTGGGAGCAGTTCCTTTAAGAAGAGAAGGACGTCACTGAGTCAAGTATTGTGGTGTGAGTGACAGTTAGCAGGAGGGTTGGCTTGTAGCTATGGTCCATGGTAGCCACAATCCGTAAGAAGCTTGTTTAAAAAAAAAAAAAGATTCCCAGTATAAACAAAGTACTCCTTAAATAGCTGAGTTTGTGATTAAGAGTGTAACGAATCTGGAAGCTCCAGTGAGACTATTTGTTCCAGGCCATTTAGAGGAATGCAGCTAAACAAGCCACAGAATGGTGGAGACTGAGAATTTGTGGCCTGAGATGAGAGCAGGCTGTCCTAGCACTGACTATATCCTTGCACATCTCAAGGTGTGATCAAGTAACTGTAAGCTATAGCAATGTCATTTACTATTACCTGCAGGAGGAACAGTCTGAGACTGTTTCCACAAAGGTTAAAAAAAGAATGCCCAGGTTTCTCTATCTGGATCGTCAAACCCAGACTTAGTTCTCACAAACCACACACCTTATAAAGAGCTAAATGGAAAGGCAGTGTGAGTCTTGCTAACAAGAAGAATTTTGTTATGTTTCACACTAAAAGAGGTAGGATGATCACAAGTGACAGGAGAACACTATAGAGTAAAGATTATGGAAACTGAATTGGTGCAGCCTACTGAAAATGGAAGCTCTAGACAAACAGCCTTGGAAAATTTCAAACCTGGCAAGTCCCTGTTTAGAAGATCACAGGATCACAGGTGGCTTGGCGATTCTACACACGAAGGCAAGGTAAGTTTTATTAGGCTGGGATATCTAAATGAAAACAGAGCCAAATGGGGTTACTGAAAGCTGGAAATATACGTGTGATTCAGGAAACCAGTCCAAGGTTGGAACACTTAAACTGGGTAGACACATGATCTCTCATTGTTCAAATTTAGAAGAATTCTAAGCTTTTATTATTTTGAACATAAACCCATCAATCTCCATTTAAAAAAATAGCTCAAGAAACTAAAAGAACTGAACCAGGTTTTCTAGTATATCCAATGGATCCCCTGAAAAGGTTAGGTTTTCATCACAGCATACAGAATCCATATTTAGGTTCCAAATATCAGGCTCCGTTGTTTCTATTATACTTTTCCATTTTCTTTTTTTCTCATATGCACCACAAGAGTATTAGAGCTGACCTAAAACCATTCTTAAAAGATTTAAGTTTATATGAAGAGCCTTTTTCTGAAAAATTGAACTTTGCCTGTGGCATAGAAATGGGGCAATAGTAAAAAAATAAAATAAGTAAAACCAGGAAAAATGAAAATGCTTAAGACCACCCTGAGTAAACATCATGCAATCTGTTTATAAAGAGAAAGAAACAAGATATTACCACCATGAAGTAAAATAAATTACCAAAGCAAAATAAATTAAATCCTTGAATGGACAAAAAATGAAGCAACTTGCTAACCAGAAATTGAAATGGTCTGCTCTTGAAGAAATAATAAATTCAGAGAATACTTACAATCATTTCCCAAACACTGTGAACATAAATGAGAGTTGTAAAGGAATTTACAGATTTTCTTCAAAAAGTGTCAGTGGGAAATTCAGCTGAAAGGTGTGATCTCTGCTACATGCCTGGTAATAATCCACAATGGTTAAAAGAACACTAGGTGCAAGGAGCAGTCATTACTAATGAAATGAGAGAGCTGTAATCAAGTAGACAAAGAGTCATCAGGTAAAACAAGAGTGTCAAAACAGATCTGGTAAACAGGCAGATGTGTCAATCAAGACAACATTCAGAGCGTCATTTAGCAAATGTTCAGTTGGAAGGATCTTCAGGTATAACGCTGGATACAAAGCAAAGCTACGTATAAAGAAAATTTTTCAGAAGATTACTAATTCACACCAAGCAAGGCTTCACAGTTAACAGTAACATTGACAGTACTCTGTGTGCCAGAATTTGACTGAAGGGTGGATTGAAGGAGAAGTTGCCATGGCAAGTGAAAGAAAAAAACACAAGAAAAAAATACTTTGTGCATTCATCCCAATGATAAAGTGTAACATTAAAGGACATAGATGTCTTACCTGTCAGTGAGTGGTAAATATGTGTACCTCAGTATAGAATACCAGACTTATTGAAGAATGTTAGCTATCAAAGTAACACTGGATGCAGTAGTAAATTGATCTGAAATCCTTTGGAAAAAGTTGGATTGAAACAGGAATCCATTTATCACCATGTACTTTGAGGCAACTGCTAAGATATACATTCACAGGCTGGCGAACTATGGGGAGATGGATTAACTTCTGTAGGCTTCAGTGTCACTGATAATGCTACTATGGTGAGTCAGTAAATTGTTAACATCCCTTTTCCACAATAAGAACAACTCTTCAGATCAGTACTTCAAATGAAATTAATCTCCTTGCAGTGATCCCAGCTGGGGCCTGCCTGACCTGGAGGCAGCTCTGCTGATGATGTCCTGGTGGGCAGCAAGCTGAGCCTGAGCCAGCGGTGAGCCCTGGCAGCAGTGATGGCTAAGAGCATCCTGTGCTGTATTAGCTGGAACACAGCCAGCAGATTGAGGGAAGGGACTATCCCTCTCTACTTAGCGCTTGCTGCCTCCATCCTTGGAGTTTTTCAAGACCTGACTGGATAAAGCCCTGAACAACCTGGCCTGATCTCATAACTGACCCTGCTTTAAGCAAGAGGTTGAACTAGAAACCTCCTGAGGTCCCTTTCACCCTTAGTTATCCTGTGATCCTACAATCCTAATCAAGGGAAAAGATATCATTAGTTTAATACAACCACAGACAAAAGGAGAGAGAGTATGTGGATGCAAAAGGGTAATCATGATGCTCTTTCCATGTTATTGGTTTTGGAGGAGAAAGATGATACCTGATCAATATGCATAGACAAGAGAAAACTAACCCAAGACCTCTGGCTTTGAGAGATTGTAAAGGGCTCTAAATAACTTAGGCAAAAGCTTAGCATTCATATTTTCTGATTAAAGTGAAATTGATGAGAAGTTTGTGATCATCACGTAGGTTGTGGCCTAAGACTGACAAGGAAAAAGTCATACTTGCATTAAACTCTTCCACGCCCTGCATCATTTCAGCACTGTTGGAAAAATTGCCCAGAGGACCTCAGCAGAGATGTGTCACTGCCATGGTATTCTATCTTTCTATACCTATGATTTCAGGTATCATACTGAAAATGATACGAAAGTTATAAAAAAGTGTGAATTTACAGAAGAGCTGTATGTCTTACTGTGGAAGGATAGTGTCAACTGGGGATTGTGTAATAAACCAAAAGACATAGCTGTTCCTCAGACTTTAAAACAAAATGCCTCTTTCTGATGAGGGAACCTAAATAGATAAATAAATAAATAAATGCCTGAGTCCTATGAGGACTATCATCCTATAATTGATTTCCAAGAAGGCAAAGTGACTGCTTGACTTTTTCAGTCCCAGATACTGTGCCTTCTATAGTGATCCTAACCAAAGACTGTTGTACGATGAGGAGTTATTGATGTACACAGCAGCTGACCCGAGTAGGTGCAGGCATGCGCATATAGTATTTGGCCTTTAGGACTGTGCTGTACTGCACAAATCCCTTGATGTAGGATCATCAGTGATGACGCCACTGGCATGTCCTTGTCTTTATCTTGAAATGAAGCAGCACGTTTTCATATAAACATCCTTTTGCTCAACAGCAGAAATGATGGATAGAGTTGTTTACTTGTAGGAAAACCCAATAAGAACTCTAAAGACTGCAATGCCGGTGAACCTCACCATGGACAGGATATGTGCCATGTGCCGTGCCCTGACCAGAGGTCCATCAGATGCTGCATCATCAAGCATTCCCGGAATCAGAATGCTCATAAGATTTTGTTACTTAGTAGATCTTTCCTGGGATGTTAATAAAATAGTTGTCTGTCTTGAAACTGTGTGGCTTTCTTGTTGGGATCCAAAAATAACCAGCACCTCCTGGTACAAAACACCTTACAAAAGAAAAAGTCAAGTTATCAGACAGCTACTTCTCCGCTAATTGTGAGCAGGAGAAGACCAAAGAGCTCTAAACCAGTTGATTTACAGTTTCTTTAGTCCCCTAATTATGGCCTGCCCAGACTCCAGACACCTTACATGCCCATTCTTGAGTAATCAACCTGAGGGCAGCCCAGTACCAGTACCGAGAAAGCTTTTTTGTCACTGTCTACAGTTCAAGATCTCTAATACTTGCGGAGAAGAGAAAAGGGAAACAAGAGGCTCCAGTTTGGACATAGTCTAACAGGGAAAGATTCTTTGCTATTTTCAATTTGTAATGACACCAACCTAAGTCATTCAATATCAGCAGCCCAGCTAGGTGGTTCTAGATGGTCTGGGGGTGCTCAGATTTCAATTTCACTGCAACATACAGTCCTGGCCAGCTGGGATGATAATTTTCAGCTGGCACAGGTCTGTGTAACAGGCAGGATGCATGTGGAAAGCTTTCCTGAGCTCTCCACAAACTCTCAAATCCCAAAAACAGCCCAGGGAGCTAAAATGCATTAAAGTTAGAGATTACATGACTGACAAATTTATAGCACCAAATAAAAGCAATGACATCTTGAACTAGAAGAAAAAAAAAATTGAAAAAAAAAGGGAATCCTCTGAAGTCAGATAATTTCTATAAGGGTGACCAGTTTTGTACAGCTCTGATGGTGTTCTGAGATGCAGGATGTAGGATCTCCAGGGCCCCCTTGAGCTGCTAAAATAATGTAGGAAACTAAAGAGTTACAAAAAGAAATGTTTCACTTGGGAAAAGAGCAAGCAATAAACCTAGCCAGACACAGTGTTTTTGGCTTATGATGTGAGAGAACATACAACACTATAACACAAAAGCTTATGAATGTGTGAAGCAGGAAGCCCAGATATACTTAGCAGACATAAGTCTTCTCTCCCCAACACCAACTTTCTTTCCAGCCCCATTGTTCCCTGATTTGCTTATGCCTCAAAGCACAATAGCCGTTCCCCTTACAAATGATTTTATCTGTGGTGAATCCATATAGACATGCTTTTAATACTGTTATACTGTTACATACCATGTGGCAATTCCTTACATAGGTTATTTACACAGCTTGTAAACAAATATTTTATTGTGTTCCTTTCCATGCAATTACACCTTCTAGTATGCTGAGGTAAGTAAAAACAGAATACCTTATTAACCATTATTTTATATATCTTTTCTAGTCTTTCCGTCTCTTCTCTAATAGCGAGTTTTCCATGACTCTTATTATTTTTATCATGAACATTCCTTTACAACTCCACTGTAATATTATTCATCAATATGTTTGAAGTGACTAGGTCAGACTTCCTTGTTAAGGCATGGCATTATTTAAGACATTGTTGTCACAGTCTTTCACATGGATCAATTTTCCATGTCAGTGTTCAAATCTTTTTTTTTTTCCCCCAAGTAGTTACTTAAGTACTCTCCAAGAGGTTGCACAAAGAGTGGAATCTGGTTTTAGCAATGTTAACTTCCTCAGAAACATAGTTTCTTTGACAATTTGCAGCCTACTGACCTAGTTTTGTAATGCTGTGGATTAATTTTAATTTTTTGGTTATATAGTTTTTCCCTTCTTTTTTTTTTGCATGATGAAAAGGAACTTTGTGGGTGTATATAAAAAGGCTATTTAAGGGACCCAAGTCTGTGGAGTATATCTTGTTTCTAGAAGTTAACCAGTTTCTTACCTTGGAGGTTCATTATCTCTTACCCTGTGTCTATTTAGTTCCATAATTGCTTGTTTAATGGGTTGTTTGAAATGTTTTCTGAAGTCCAAGTAAATTAGATACCCTTTACTGACTGTTTAGCTGAAATATTGCAAGCGTTATTGCCTGTTACAAACCTACATGATTTTAACAAGGTGATTTATAATTGTCACTCCAATTATATTTTTAGGCTTCCTGTTCATATCCACTGTGTTCATTTTTGGTGGTACATTGAAGGTTGTCACCGATCTAGTCCTTCAAATTTGTCACTGATTTTTATAACTAAGCAGCTCAACTATTTAACTGTTAAATTCTTTCAAAACTATGAGACGAAAGCTGGCATGTTATGCCATGGATACTCCTTGCTGTTATATTAATTAATCATTTAGTTCCTTAACTGTCTCTTCAGGTGCTTCTGTGTTCAGTGGGGCCTTAACTTTATGTGAAAAGATTAGCCTCCATCCTGGGTATCACTTTCAAGAGAGAGAATCATGATATAAAATCATTAGTTCCTTTCCTGCCATTTCCTTCTTTTTTCTGTTTTGTTTGGATTCAAATCTCTTCCCCGAGGTTTTTGTGTGATTTACAAATTCATTATGCATTTCTAATTCTAATATTTCTCCCAAAGGATTATGGATGGCCCTTACCTGGTGTTGACAACGCTGCCTCCCCTGGGCTAGAGTGAATCATCTCCAGGGCAGACGGCAAACAAAACTTCTTACTGAAATACCTAGTACTTAATTTAACTTTAAAAAAGCCATTAACCTGTTCAGAAGGGAAAGAAGTATTCCGACTGGAAGCAGAATGCCCAAGCCTGGGCATCTAATCTTCTATATGTTAAAAACTGTGTTTCATGTAAACATAGACAGTGCTCATCAGACCTCATGTGAGCACACAAGAAGAATAAAGAGTCTTCATCAAAATGGCACATAAAAATAATTGGACAACTTTGAGTTGATAATAGGTGTAGAGTGAACAAATACCTTGGGATACCAAGGCGAGGATATTTCTGATGGATTTCTAACTGAATTGTTTAACTTGCTCCTTTGGGCCAAGAAAAGCTAGAATTACTTTAGAGCCTTCACTTCTGTTATTCTATCAATATTTGCTTGTATAACTTCTAGTACTGCCTTGTAATTCCTTGTAATGTTGTATCTTGTATTTTGCCTGTCATAATTTACACTGCTTTCTTTTAAATTTGAGTATGGTCCTTCTGCTGCTCTTTGTGGAAAAGAGTTTCAGCTTTCATAAACTGCCACACCTACAGAATGGAGCTGTGAGAACTTTATAACTGAATATTCAAACACTTTAACCCTTCCAAATCTTACAGGTTTTTGCAATAAAACACCAATTTCTCCATGTGTTTAAAGGCCTGAAAGTGTTCTTACATTGTATAAAGAGAGATATCTTTCAACTGCACCAATGGATGTCTTCCCAAAATACTCACAGAGGTCCCAGTAGATCAGGTATCTGTCCTGAACACCATTGTGCTCCAGTCATCTCCAGCTAGAGCCATGCTCACATGGTGTTAGAAACAGCTGTTTGATACAGGGTAAAGCAGAGACTGAAACCTCAAGCAAGCCAGCACCGGCAGGTGTAATCACTGACTGCATACTTCATCAGTTCCTGCATCAGAAACCAAACAGGATGGCTAATTTTTACAGAAATTGAAAACTTGAATATTATCAGCTGGACAGAAATTTCCATTTTGAATTAAAATGCAAATGATTTGAAATCAATAAAGAGGAGGAAAATTGTTAAGATACTGGAAAGCGACAAAATAGATTCTAATTTATTCAGATTACAGTGCTTTCGAAGTACAGAAATATTCCTTAATTCAAAGGGAACAGATGAACTGTTAGCTAAAAATGGCAAAAAGCTGCCTTGACTTTCACGTCGGAAGGACAGTTATTTTCTACAGTTTTTGCAACGACCTAAAATGAGCAATTTATTTTGTATTTATTTGTCTTCAGACATGTTTCTATTTATGGCCACATCGTATGCTCAATAGAGTCTTAAAATAGCGAGGCCGGGTTCACTGGATGACTCAGTGGATCGGCATGTAGAAGAAGGCGAAGGCAGCCGCTCAGTGACTGAAATGGGGGCAGGATGGCAGCAAGTGAGCCTCGTTACTCCCCAGTGGGTGTCTGCAGGCTTCTGTGGAAGCAGCCGGTCCTGTCCCATCATGACATTTCTGAAATAGCCACAGTTAATATTTGATATCCCTGTTGGTCTTATCAATTGAGAGACTAAAGGCTAAATAAACGGTGGTGAAAAATATTGTCTCTCAAAGCAAGGACAGGTAGCCTGGGAGGAATACAGAGAAATTGTCCGAGCAGCCAGGGATCAGGTTAGGAAAGCTAAAGCCCTGATAGAATTAAATCTGGCCAGGGACATCAAGGGCAACAAGAGAAGATTCTATAGGTACATTGGGGATAAAAGGAAGATGAGGGAAAATGTGGGCCCTCCAGAACAAAATGGGAGACCCAGTTACCCAGGATACGAAGAAAGCGTAGGTACTCAATGACTTTTTTGCCTCGGTCTTCACCAGCAAGTGCTCGAGCCTCACCACCCAAGCTGCAGAAGGCAAAGGCAGGGACTGGGAGAATGAAGAGCCACCCACTGTGGGAGAACACCAGGTTTGAGACCATCTAAGGCACCTGAAGGTGCACAAGTCCATGGGACCCGATGAGATCCATCGATGAGATCCATCCAGGGGTCCTGAAGGAACTGGCGGATGAAGTTCCTAAGCCACTATCCATCGTATTTGAGAAGTCGTGGCAGTCCAGTGAAGTTCCCACTGACTGGAAAAGGGGAAACATAACCCCCATTTTTAAAAAGGGAAAAAAGGAAGACCCAGGGAACTACAGGCCAGTCAGTCTCACGTCTGTGCCTGGGAAGATCATGGAACAGATCCTCCTGGAAGCTATGCTAAGGCACATGGAGGACAGGGAGGTGATTCAAGACAGCCAGCATGGCTTCACCAAGGGCAAGTCCTGCCTGACTAACCTAGTGGCCTTCTATG
>NW_008825234.1:216654-226322 GCF_000699105.1 Pygoscelis adeliae
TCCTCATACATACCGCTGCTCTTATTAACTATTGCTATTTACTTTTATTAACGAGAGTGCTATGTGGACTAACATAAACGAGAGGTTACTTAGCAGAATATTTTGAGATACGCGGACCACCTAGAAATTGACCCCACAGATGCCCGGTCACTCAAGACCAGAGGGTTTGTATCCGAAGCGTATCTGCAGGTGTATGGCTCAGTGCACAAGCACAGGAGGTGTTCTGCTCCCAGGGCCACCTTGGTTCTCTCCATGGCCAAGTGCCAGCACAGCCCGTGGCCTGCCTGGGAGAATTCTAAAGGGATGGGAAAGAGAGTGGTAGTGAACACACGTGTGGGCAACGTCTGACAGAGCTTTGATTACCCCTAAACAAGCTCTCCTATCTCTGAGTGGTAATATAATTGCACCTTCACACCTCAATCTAAGCAGTAATGTCACACACCCGTAATAACCTGGAGATGGGTCCCTAAGTTGTTAATGCAAATAAGTGACAGCAATGACATTTACCCCAAGCACAATAGCTCTTGTAGTTCTTGGTGAAGGTATGGCTAAAGATCCACAGAGCTGTGTGAAAGGTGTCCAGATCAGACACACTTCTTGCACTACTCAAAGTAGCTCCAGCTCTGGTGGAATATACTTTAAGGCCTTGATTCAGTCTCGTACCTATTTTGACTATTCCTCTCCTTTCAAGGAGAGGTTGGATAGGGCTTTGAGCAACCTAATCTAGCGGAAGATGTCCTTACCCATGGCAGGGGGGTTGGACTAGATGACCTTTAGAGGTCCCTTCCAACCCAAACTATTCTATGATTCTATGAAATTTTGTGAGTATGGAGGTCAAGTTGAAGAATGATGGTGGATAAGGATGAAATGCTTCCATTACAGCCACCAGCAGCCCACACACCCTGTGGACTAATTATAATTTTCTCTATTCAGTAATACTGTACTGGGTGCAGGTGCCCAGGCATTGGCAGCGGGGGCTGCAGGGCAGCCTCTGTGCCAGACACAGCCGGTTCCAACCAGCTCCAATGGACCCACCGCAGGGCACAGCTGAGCCTAGCAGCCAAGGTGTTGGTGCCTTGGGGAAAACATATTTAAGAAAGGACAAAACACCACACAGCAGTGTGAGGAAAACAAAGTGAGAGAAACAACCCCGTGAACACCAAGGTGAGAGAAGAAGGAAGGAGAGGATTTGCTCCAGGCACCAGAGCAGAGATTCCCCTGCAGCCTGTGGGAGAGACTATGGTGGAGCAGGTATTTCCCAGCATCTGTGTAGGACCACATGTAAGACATCCACATTGCAGCCCATGGAAGACCCCACACTGGAGCAGGTGGATATTTCTCAAAGGAACTGCAGCTCATGGAGGACATCACACTGGAGCAGGTTTATCATGAAGGACTGCAGTCTGTGGAAGGACCCACACTGGGACAGGGGAGAAGTGTGAAGAGGAAGGAGCAGCAGAGGGGTGCTGTTATGGACTGACCACGACCCCCATTCCCCATCCGCCTGCACCACTTGGGGTTGGTGGGAGGAGGTAGAGGAGTTGGGAGTGAAGGAGTGAAATCGAGCCTGGGAAGAAGGGGGTGGGTGGGGAGAACATGTTTTAGCTCTTGTCTTTTTTTCTCACTACCTAAATCTATTCTGCAAGTTAAGTCTTTTTTTGCCCATGGTGGTTGAAGGTAAGTGATCTCCCCATCTTCCTCTTGATCCATGAGCTTTTCCATCTTGTTTTCTCACCCATGCTGTTGAGGAAGAGAAGTGGGAGAACTGCTGGGTGGGGGTCTGGAAGGCAGCCAAGGTCCACACACCACAGGCAGCTCTCAAGAACATTAAATTCACTAATTTCTATCTTAAAGAAATAATTATATAATTTACTTTTTTTTAATTGAAGTGCTTCTTAGTTCTGAAAATAAAAGGTGACATTCTTACCTGTGTTAGAAAAATTGCATCCTAGGGGTGAGTAAATGCTTGCTAATGGAGAGCAAAAGTTATCCCCAGAAGACTCTTACAGGGTTTCTCTAGTCTACCAACTTTGCATGTTGTGTAAATGCAATTGCAGGCCAGTATGTGCCATCCCTTTTCAGGAGCTATATCCAAGAAACTGTCTGGCCTGTTTGAGACCAACCATTTTCTGATGAACAGGATAACTTGCTTCTAACTCCAGCAAGACTTACTAGATTGTATGTAACTCTGCCTTCTCCTCTTGTAAGGAGTTCTGTCAGGACTTTGTAGTTATTTTATAAAATTCAACAGACTTTTTATGCTTCTAAGCATATGTTATGAATGCACCTTAACTTTAATTAGAAGAGGGGTTATTTCAGAGACCAGTTTCTTATGAAGATGTTTTCTGATAAGCGGACAGAGTGAAAATTCTCTGAGTACCTTCCTGTCCCATCTATTTCTCCATCAATTCTCAGAGCCAGATCCAGCTGGCCAGGCCAGGTGACTTCATTTTAGACAATGTGGCATCAGATGATTAAAAAGATAGTGGCAAACTTGTGGAAGTAGCTTCAGGTGAATACTGAGGTATGTTCCATCTGTGAATCAACACTCCAAACTCTGTAAAGTGAAGGTCTGCATAAGTCTATACAATTAAATGAAATTAATTATATTCAATCAAATACCAGCTTCTAAATAGGCCTTTCTTAAAAAGAATCTATTTTTTATGCTTATGTTTCTATGAAATTCTTCCTCAAAACCTAGAGAAGAGTGAGATTACTTATAAGCTAATATTGTATCTGCTGCCAAGAGTCTATGAGATCCCGTAGAAAATGGAAGAAATTACTGCAGTTTTATTAAAAACAAGCAGACAAACAAACCTAAGCATTGCGATGGGAAGATATTGCAGCTCTCACAGCATTGTTTTTCTGCACTCTGCTGTCCCAAAGGAAAGTACATATTGAAATGGACGTCATTGGTACAGATGCTCAGGAGCTACTTCTGAATATAGTTAAGAATAGACTGTTCTGCAATTTTTTTTTTTTTTTTTATGAATTACCAGGGTTATTTTTGATATAAGACAATGTTTCCTTAAAATTTTATTTTCCTTTGGAAAACTGTCCAAATTGCTTTTTCTTTACCTTGTTTTTATTAAGTTTTTATAACTTCTGTATTTTTTTATATAATTCTTTTGCAATTAATGCTGTGGTTTTGTACTGAATTACGTTGTTTATTCTTCTGCTTCAAAAAAAGGAGTTTATCCACTGACAGCAATAGCTTCATCTGAATATAAATATTTACTCTGAAAATACATGGTGAATATTCACCATCATACTATGTGTTATGGTTAATTTATTCAGTTGGTAGTGTTTTTTTTCTCATTACCGCACAAGCTTTTTCTATTCCAAATTTTCATCTTTGTTAGTACTGTTATTTTCCTTTCTCTCTCATTTTCTCTTTTTTTTTCAATTTATTGGGAAAGTTTTTTTTTTATTTACTAACTTTAAGACTAATATTAAATTAGTAATTAATCCAAACTTTGTTATATACTTAAAAATAATTTTAAAATAATCCAATACTTGTCCAGACTTATATATGAAGAATT
Source organism: Pygoscelis adeliae (assembly GCF_000699105.1). NCBI lineage: Eukaryota > Metazoa > Chordata > Aves > Sphenisciformes > Spheniscidae > Pygoscelis > Pygoscelis adeliae. The sequence continues at coordinate 220,197 of NW_008825234.1, forward strand.
CTTTACACAGTAACACTCTTCTGCTGGAAGCATAATAAGAAATAAATAGCTCCCATACTGCCAGTTAAATGGTGGGGGATTAAGAGTAGGCCATTTTATTGACAGATAGGGAAATACTGATTGTGGCTATACTGTTGTGGCCAGCTGAATTCTGTGCTATTTGAAGGAAAATATTTATATGAAAATTTTAATTACAGAATTGATATTCAGTGATCAGTTTACTAGTACATCATTCTTTGAAAAATCTATAATTTTCTGACCCTCCTCCCTCCATATCTTATGGTTGCAATAAGTTCATTAATAAATATGAGTTTCAAGGGAGGAATATCTGCTTCCCTTCAGGTCAGCAAGAAACTTTGTCCAATATTAAATACCAAAATATGTCTGGCTGAGTACAGAGTAGGCATTAGCCAAGTTCCTGCTGTAAATTTAAAGTTGGCCATCTCATTATTCACAAATATAAAACAAAAGAAAAAAGCATGAATCATCTGAACTGTGTTATTTCAGTATCATTTCACTGACTTTGTATATCAATATTTCAAGCATAGATCCATGAAAGAAAACTGAAGTTTATACTGAATCTATCTTCTGTTAGGTGGAGAGTAAAAGTGACCTCTTAGAAACTGAGAAAGGGAATATTGTTCACTGGTCAATTAGTGATGTTACATTTGCCATAATCCAGTCAACTTTTGAAGAAGATGTAATGCTGTAACTTTTAAAAGGATCAACAAGTAAAATAAATTGGAGGCTCATTAGAGTGCAGAAGTGAGTCAGGAAAGAATGGTAAAATAGACAACCAGATTTGTTACTGGGATTTAATACTTTTCAAGAATTGTGTGTCTTTCGGATGTAGCAACAAGTGTCAATATAGGTAAATTTGAGATTAGATATGCCTTAAAGAGAAAAGATATAATCAAGCATTATTAGATTATTTCACATGAAGTCTGGACTTAGCTAGAAAATGGGTAATATAATGATACCAGATTAGGTGCTGAAGCAAGTGTATTAGTGAGCAGACTCTGTGCCTCTGTGTGTAGGTTTTATAAATTGCTAAGATCAGATCCTCATTTACACTAAGGAACTTTATGAGAAATGAGAATCAGATTATCATGGTAACAGAGCCACAATCACTAAAATTTACATAGAGCTGCTTTAGTTCTGGTCTTCCTGTTATTTGTGTTGTAGTGGCAAATTCTGTTACAGCACTTCTTGACTGGACTTATTCACAGTTACTTCTTTCAGGTTATGATTGGTCTTATATCTCATGCACCTTTTTTAGGCATATCTGACACTGGTTTTGTGTTTTTTGTTTTGGGGAGAGTAAGATAACACTTTTTTCCTAAATGGCTATATCGATATTTTAGTAAGCTTGTTTAGTTCTGTCTCTGTGTTCGTATCTTTACAGCTTATCCTTAGTCACATCTATATGAAGTTAACCTATGCTATATTTAGCATACTCATCTGTATGCAGACAGATATTTCCTTGAATAAATTGACCAGACATTCTGAATATGACATCCGATTAAAAATATTGCGAACAGTGCTTTCGCTAACTGAGGACTGGTTGAAGTTATGTTGTTAGAAATTACTGGTACGTAAAAGAAATATGCAGTCATTTCCCACTGGATTTGTTTCCATAGTAATGAGAAGGTTTTGATGTTAGCAACTATGTGGATATTTCAGATTTGGTTTTTGATCCAATTCCTAAAAACACCTTTTGGAATTAAGTTTTTGTATTCTACTGGGATTATTCTAACTATGTGTAGCAGCACAGTCTATGACCATTTTTCTTCAAAGACTATGATATGGGGGTGAGATTTATTTTAATTAACTTGGACATTTAAAATTAATTGTCTAAGTCTAAACTAATCATTCTAAACTCCATTTATATTCAACGGAAAAAAATCTGCTGCTTCCAGGAGAAGCTCTTCTTATCATACAATAAACAAGTAAAATTGCATAGGATGAATGTTACCGAACATGTAGGGCTAGTTTTCAGTGCTCTGTTACTCTGGGGTGTATTTTATGTGTTGCTTCTTATCTGATATCTGGATACATGCAGAAATCTGTTGCTTGAAGTAACTGACACATTAGACTTGGGATACATGTATGATTTTGTGTGGCTTGAACATTGTTTGATGCGTGATCACTCTCATTTAACCTAAGCTATCTCAAGAGAAGTTAACCTGTGCTTAGATAAATTCAGTCAAATATTGTGGAGAAAAAAATCCTAGTAACATAACTGACTCACATCATTAATTCTCTTTCATTGGAAGACTGACCTGGACAGCATCTCAGATCTGCTCATGCTCTGCACAAGGCAATCAAAATATTTCTGAAGCCTAACTGTAGGCTTCAGTGCAAAACAGTGAATAATGACTTGGGAGGCATGAGAAGATGCTAAGCTACCATCTGATGATCTAAGCAGACAGATGTTCAGATACTGGCCTGAGCCCCGCTGGGCATATAGCACTGAGCCACAGTCTGAGCTATTCCCAAATTCAGTCCAGTGCCTCATTCAATATCTCACGCTCCCTATTCATGAACTGGACTTGTTCAAAAGCCTGTGCGTATGAACAAATCTTAATGAGACGAGAGTTTGGGACTGGGAAAAATGTGAGCTTTGAGTATAATGGCTTGCTGGGAAGTATGGTTAGATGAAAGGCAACAGGTGTTACTACTTTGAATGAATTTGTTTAGTGCCACTAATGCTGAGTTTTTTATTTGGTTTTCCTCTTTAGGAGCACAGGCAAGAGTATCCTGAGCATTCACTGGGTGCTTTTCCAGAGTTTCTTTCAGTCCAAATCATAAGTAAGATGGCTTGTATTCCCTGTGCTGGAATTCCCTCCGGGTTTTCTGGGTACTCTGTACAAACGCTAACCTTTCACATCCAAGGATAACATTTCTGCAGTATTTTCCCACAGAATTCAATCAGTAAATAAGTTCCATCTTTCTGATTTGTTATGCTAAAACCCTTAAAGTTGTAAGCCATTAAAAGCTTTCCTAGCAACTCAGTCATGGTAGGCATAAATTTATTTTCTTTAAAGACTCCCACAGTCTGATACTTATACTGCATTAGACTCTTTCCATATGTTTCTTTTTTTTTTTAAGAGATGTGTGAGCTCCTCAAGCTTTTTCAAAATATAGTTGATGTGAAATCAGACAAGCATCATTCTCCAAGGTGGAGAAAGCTGCTGGAAAAGTCAAACCTTCCTAATTAGCATTATCAAGTGCCATGTGAAAGCTCTGGTCACAGCCCCACATCTAAACTAGAGTTGTTTCTGTAACTGTTTCTGGTTATCTCCATATGTGGGCAGTGTTCTTGGTGCGATGTGAATACCAGCACATGGAGTTAACAAGGAACTGTCAATCGGAAACATCTCCATATATAGACAATTATCCAAATACATTGTTTTGATGTTTCAGAGTAATGGCTCTCTTAAAATCATGCTATAACTTCTTGGATCTTTCCCACATAAGCATGTTTGGCTTAGTTGTTTTTTACACAGTTTCCAAGAAGCTTCTGAGGAATCTACCCATGTTCTTTCCTTCCATAGCGACTCTGGTATTTAGAATAATTAGCTTCATTTCCCACAGAGTTTTGCAGAGGTGTACTGCAAAATCATGTATCCCATTATCCAAACAATCCACTTGTGTCTGAACAAAGGTAATCTTTCTCTAATACATGGGCTTCAGAACATACTGAACCTGTTTGGATAAGAGTTTAGAAATTGGAGGCTTCCAAGGAAAGCTATGAGAATGACCAATGAATTGAAAAATGTGTCTCCTAGCAAAAGAATTTAAAATTTTGGCTTGGTTAGCTTACTAAAGGCAATGATACAGGATAACTTGCCCTCAGACATTTCTAAATGACTATACAAGGAGCAGAAATGTGATGGTGGAGGGCGTTCCAGTATAACGTGGAGAAATGGTACAAGGACCAGAGGTGACTCCCAAAGTTACATGAATTCAGATTAGAAGTAAAGATGCTGACTTTTCAGCAATGTGAGTAACTACTCATTAAAGCACCTTACCACATATGATGGAAATGTTTTCTATCAAGAGCAGATCTTCTTCTAAAAAATAAGTGCAAAATAGGCACTCACCAACAAACAATAAAGGAATGATAAAGGGCCAATGCCCACATTAAGAACTCTGATTATTTTCCCAGCTAATCCAGACTGACCGTAAAATTTCTTTTTGGTGAAAGAAAGCCAAAATCCAAGAACAAAGTGGAAGGAAATTACCCCTCTGTATGGGTTTAAGAGGTGCACTCTTTTGGGGAGAAGAGCAAAAGAGAAAAATTAGGTTTGAGCTCTGAACTGTGAAAGGTTTCTCAAGGCCCTGACAAAATGGTAGTTATCTAGGGCTGTGATAGGTATGTGGGCAACTTGTTTACTTTTGTTTTCTCTCTAGTATTTGTCCTTACTGCTAAATAGACAGGTTTTTTTGTTCTAAGGAAGCTATTTGGCAACTGTATGTATGGCAGGTCACAATCTCCTGAAAGGCACACAACACGCACCTGAACTCTGCTGGGCAAGCAGGGTGGCAAAAGTTTAACTTACAAGGTACTGTAAGTCCTTGTCTGGTCTAGTGAAGGAATTCCAAGCAGTCACCACAATATGGTTTGATGTGAACATCAAGCTTCACGATTATCTGGGTAACTGTGACAATGATTAGACAACCCTCTAGTTAATCAGTCATGGCACAATCTTTTTTCTTTAAGGAAATGGCTCAGCACAAGCTTTTATTTTGCCTTGCTGTCTGTGTGTTTTCTGAGAACCTCCTCTTCCGTTCCTTCCTCCACGACCTCAGGCATGACAAACTATAGCGGAAATAACCCATCAAACTTACAGTTTGGATAAGAATTATCCCAGTTTCTTCTCTCCAGTAATATTCAAACTTTCTTATTCTTGATACGTAGACCAAGCAAACTTTCTGGATTTTTTTTCTTCTCTGAAGGATTAGTTTGTCAAATGGAAAGAATAACTCTATGTTGTTTCTACTTCTTTCTTTTTTGTTTGTTTGTTTTTGGGGGTGGGGTTTTTCTTGGTTTTTAAATTTTTGGCCTCACCCCTCATAACACAGCAAGTTTTCAACAACTTTCCCAGAACACATCAAGTGATTCTCATTCCCTACCAAGCTCTGATCCCTGTTGTGATTATTAAAGTTTGATTGATTGAAAATCTAGAATTAATTTGTTTTAAACAAACAAAACACTTAGTTTTGGGGCCAAGATAATTTTTTTCTCCTGTGTCCAGCTAAAGTCTGTACAGAAGGCAACATATGTCATATATTTATGTATGCTTTGTTTGTTTGGAAGATTTTGTACTTCACAGCTGTTACTGGCCAGTTTGTCATAGTGCTGTACTTTGCCTGAACCTCAGCACTGGAATGGATGGACAGAAAAATGAATGTTTGGCTCATATGCACCCTGATGTTAAGATTGAGATGTTAAGATTAAAAGCTTTAAACTACATTTGAAGGGGGAAAGGAATAAAACCAGGCTCGCTAGAGATAAGCCTGTGGGCAGCATGCCAATGTTTGAGGGACGGTGTGCTAGCAAGGTCCTTCGGTCTGCCGTCTCAGTGGAGGTAGGGGGTGGAGATTCATGTGGCAGCAAAGGCACAAGGGTTACGGACGTGTTAGAAACCATGGAAGCACCTGAGAATGGTCACGTAGGAATTAGGGCTTCTCCCCCCAAAAAATGGCGGGATCAATAGCCCAGCTGAAGTGCTTCTACACCAATGCAGGCAGCATGGGCAGCAAACAGGAGGAGCTGGAAGCCATTGTGCAGCTGGAAAACTACAATATAGTTGCCATCACAGAAACATGGTGGGATGACTCGCACAACTGGAGTGCTGCAATGGATGGCTATAAACTCTTCAGAAGGGATAGGCAAGGAAGGAGAGGTGGTGGGGTAGCCCTGTATGTTAGGGAGTGTTTTGACTGTCTAGAGCTTAATGACGGTGACAATAGGGTAGAGTGTTTGTGGGTAAGAATCAGGGGGAAGGCCAACAAGGCAGATACCATGGTGGGAATCTGTTACAGACCGCCAACCAGGATGAAGAGGCAGACAAAATACTCTATAAGCAGCTGGGAGAAGTCTCACGATTGCTAGCCCTT
>NW_008825234.1:234224-239911 GCF_000699105.1 Pygoscelis adeliae
CTGGAGGTATTTAAAAGACATGTAGATGAGGTGCTTAGGGACATGGTTTAGTGGTGGACTTGGCAGTGTTACGTTTACGGTTGGACTTGATGATCTTAAAGGTCTTTTCCAACCTAAGCAATTCTATGATTCTATGATTGCTAGGTTTTAGTTCCCAATCTGCCTTCTCTATATGTAGATAAAGGAGGCAGAAAAGAGTTGACCTGAGTGCCAATTCATTGCATTGCATTTTGATGTTTCCGTTTCACACCAAAATTCAATTTTGTTCAGTTTGGAAGCTAAGCTGAGCAGGAAATAAAATAAATTACTGCCAGGACATCCAATTGTTCATACCATGGACTGAAGCAGCAAGAATGACATAAGGGAATTCCAGCAACTCATGTGTTTAATTGCACAACTGGGACCCATTTGGCAACCATTCTTAATCACTGCCCTTACTCTCCCAGTCACACCAAGGAACTGCTCAGTTCAGAGTCTAATTCCTACAACACACATTCATCAGGACATCCTGTGTTAGGGTTTTCTTCCACCTGGCTATATATCCTACCATATTTCTAAAAAGTCCCATGGTGTGAAAGCACTACCCAACATAGCTCCCACAAGATAAACAGTTATGTTCCTTCTGATAAGCAGAGACAGTGTGATAATAAAAAGTCTACTAATATCTTGTGCAAATGATTCCTAGGTTTGTGTTCCATTTTGCAACACACAGGGTTTTATTCTTTCTAATCCATTAAGAAATGGACAGGAAAAAAGGTATGTACTTTCTGCACTGCCCAAACACCACAGACAGATACCTCATTTCTCCTCCCCAAACAAAAAAAAAAGGTCAACCAAAAAACCACAAACAAAACAAAAACAACCCCAAACCCCCAAGAAATTTTAGTAGAGCAGGACTAGGTCCAAGCAGAAGCAGAAGGAAGAAGGCAGCTAGTGAAAAGGTACAGAGGGAATCTGAAAGTGGAGGGAGCTGGTTGGGCATCTCTGTTGTGGCAAAACAAAAGCAAAGTTTAAAAAGAAAAAAAGGAGTTAGGTTACAGGGAAATGGGAAAGAAGATAAGGAAGGGAAGTTTCCACAGACAAATAAGTAAGCAAAAAAATAATCAAAGTATCAAGCCCTGCAAAGAATAGTAGAAGGCAAGGGGAAAAGGGCAAATAAGTAGGAAACAAGTTGGCAAACTTTTTGCCAATAAGTAGGCAAAAAGAAAAGGTTAAGGAGAAATGTAGAAGAGAATGAGGCAGCATATTTCAGGACTCCATGTTATATGTATTCCTGTCACTCTGAGTAACTGAGAGACAAACATAAATTTGAATGACTGAATAGGTTCAGTAAAACTGGACCCAACATACAAGTGTGCTTCACACATGAATCACCCCTGATAAATGCAGGAAGTACCGCAAATGTGTCAATGGCTCTTTTCTAGATTGTTTATTGTCTGCAGACCACAGAAGTTTAGACAGGCAAATAAGGCACAGCTAATTGTCATCACTTTGAGGCAGTTACCTGAAATGAAATCCACCTCCAAGCTACACCTGATCAAATGGCTCATTCTTAATAATATTTGTTCAAATGTTAGCTTTCCTGTGGCAGGTGAACCTGTGACGAGCCAGGCAGGTGCTCTGTATTTCCAAGCACTTTTTGAATGTTTTCAACAAACACTTCTCAGCTTCCTGTTTGCCATTGTGTATTTGTGCTGTGTGAACAATCAACAAAATAACTTTGAAAATTGACATATATGAAGATGTTATTTGTAGATGTGACCTAACCCACCTAATTTAGGCACTTTATTTGTGCCTGTTTTTAAGTACTGAGGGAGCTAGTCCTGTGATCCTCTGCAGTCACAGGTGGAGGGCTTTGGGGGCCTCCAGAGGCCAGTCCTGTGCAGTTCAGTTTGATCACTATGTATCAATCGATAAAGATTTAAAATACTGTCTACATGGGATTTTCATGAGGCCTTGGCAGCTTTAGGTGCCTAAATCCCATTCACTTGGCATTGTTATTCAAATAAAAACACACACATCAAAAATTAAACAGATTAGATATTCAGCAGCTTCCACTCTGTTCTTTTTGAGGTTTACTCATTGTAGATGACATAGTTCCTGATGACTAAGATTTTAAGCTAATCTCCAACCTATTCTTTTCCAAAATTGATTTTTTGGGGGATATGATTACAGATGAAGTGTATGTGTTTTACATTGGCAATTCTTACAAAAAAATGGATTTACTAACGTAAAGGTCTTTTAAAGCTTGTTGGGGCAAAAATATGTAAAAGCTGCATAGGTACAATTATTTTGGGGGAGTACAGATGGATATTATAATAACTGAGAACTTCTTGATTATTTAACTCTGTATGTAAATCATCTCTGGGGAGCATATGTCCTTCTTTATGTTAAAATACTTGCAAAAATATGAAGTGGAAGAAGTGAAAGCTGGAAAAAATGAAAAAAAGTTTATAAAACACAGGCAAGTTTTCCATATCTTCTGTTACTCAAAGAAAGAAAAGGATACAAAAATCCAAGAACAAACTTAAAACCCCCTAGTAATCTCACACAGATACATGTTTCATTTTTAGGTCTCCTGTATTGCTGAAGAAGTTGAGTAGATATAGGATAAATAGATAATTAAGAAATGTATATGCATTTGGAATCCTGATCAAGATCAGCATGGTTACACGTGAGCAACTGAACTCTCCGCTCATCAGCCAGAAGGCTTCTGAATTTCATGCAGTGGCCATCAGCCAGTGTGGCAGGACTGTTTAGGACTTTCAAAGCTATAAGCTGATGGCACTATCTCTCGCAGCACAAAAATACTGTGCAAAAAGATGGAGAAGAAAGATTATTTTTTTTATAGCAATATGATTGCAAGTTAGATTTTTCCGACTTACTCATATGACTTACTTGTGTATAGCATTGGGATTGAAGGCAGGTTTACAACTTAGAAATAGAGCAGTAGTTATCTTTTTCATTTCCCAGATAATCAGATAGAAAGCTGGCGTAGGGGAAAAAGTGTGCTGTAAAATTAATTCTAAAGGAACAAGCAATTCCCTGAAAAGTCTGTATATAACAGGTATCCATTTTAACATAGTTAAATTGCTTCAGCCTAACATGAACATAACCTTTTTTACAGTTCTCATCAACATTATCAAAATACGTGGGATAAGGTATGTCTTTTGCAAAATATTTTGATTGCTGCATTGATTATGTAGTTACTTTGGAATTGCTGGGCCAATTAAAAAAATAAATAAATCAGAAACTATGTTTGCATAGACCAGAATCCATTGTCACATGCACAGGGTAAAAAATAGGCAACCACTGAGCCATTACGTTTGATGTGTATATCTTAAAACTATCTGATTAGATTAAATAGCTATGCTACTGATAGCTGCTAGCTTTTGGAAGAGCACATTGACTGTTTTAGAAACATTATTGATGTAGTGAAAGCACAGTGAGCATGATTAGTATGGATAATCTCCAAGCTTTTGTGGTGGGTTGACCCCAGCTACCAGCCAAACACCCACCCAGTCTCTTGCTCACTCCCCTCTCCTGTGGGAGGGGATGAAAAAAGAAGGAAGGCAAGAAGACTCATGGATCAAGACAGTGATGTTTTAATAGGGAAAGTAAAAGGTGTGCGTGCAAGCAAAGCAAAAAGAGGAATTCATTCACTGCTTCCCTTTGGCAGGTGTCTAGCCCCATCCTGGAAAGCAGGGCCTCAGCGCCTGTAAGACCTTGGGAATACAAATGTCATAACCACAAGCAACTCCCTTTTTCCTCCTTTCCCTGAGCTTATTATTGCTGAGTGTGACATCATATGTTGTAGAATATCCCTTTGGTTAGTTGGGGTCAGCTCTCCCAGCTGCATCCCCTACAAACTCTTGCCTACCTGATCTGTGGCCTTAATGACCACACAGTGGAAGGCTGGTAAATAACCCGAGAATTTTTTGCATGAAGGTATCACTATCAGGAGTCTTCTAGTTTTCACAGTCTGTTATAAGCCATGACTTGAATAGCTGCAGACTCCATGAGGACACGTATGCTGCATTTATAGTCTTTTCTGTGAGGTGCTGCTGAAGAAAATATTCCAGTGGGACCTTGAAAATAGCTGTCTCTCTTTAGAAACACAGGGCTAAAATGGACTGCTTAGAGACTGATGGCCTTATGAATTTTGAGTGATGCTTTACTCCTCCACATTATGACATGCTGCTTTCATTTTCATTAGGCTGAATAATGTGTCTTTTGCCCTAAGGAGAAGTCCAGATTTCATACTTTTGAGAACAGATTGTCAGTTATTTGGGTATCTAGTGTAATTTTAGAATGTTGTGCAGTTTTGTCAGACACAAAGAGCACACAGAAACCTTCCCAAATGACAGAATGTGGACCCCAAACTAGAGTGTTTCTGGCCATGTTTTCATGGTCAGTAACACAGAAGGTTGAGCACTCAGAATTAAGCAAAATGTGGGATGTTACACAAGTTTCAAGCTTCACCAATACAGTCTAGGATGGCAGCAGTGGACACAGCTCTGGGAAAGGCTTGAGCATTCATAACTGTTAGCCACTGGTAGCAATTCAAAGCCTGATGTGCAAGTTGTCTCTTAGTCTGGGTTTCTGACTTAAAATATCACATATTTCTTTAACAAAGTGAATCTATTCACTAGCTGGCTGTGACTGCCAGAATATAAATAAATAAATAAATAAATAAATAAATATTGAAGGCAGCAAATACATCCTTGTCCTTCACACTCTTGCACACTCTCTACACTCTACAACTATTCAGATTTTCAGTTTTTTCTTCCCTTGTATTTATTAAATCATCTCTCCTTTTTTTCTCTCATGAGTGTAAGAAAGTATTTAGAGCCAAAACTATTAATAATAATATTACAGGGGTTCTAAGTGAGGTTACTTTGCAGAGAAGGACATCAGCACATTATCCTGATGAAATTCTATGAAGTTCTAACATTTCTTGACCAGTTGGGAGAAGACACACACTTGAAAGGAGCCTTGTGAGAGGAGATAGAAGATAGCTACTGGAAAAAGAAGAACCAGTGCAGGCAGCTGCACAGTCTATGCAAGGGCTTTTATAAACCATCGCTGCTGTTTGGAACGGACTTTGGTGTGAAACTGAATTAAGGAATCTGCCTCTTATCTTACCTGTCCACCAGTGTCCTCATCTCACCCGTCCAATCATTTTCAGTAAGTTACAAATGTGCAAGAAGCCCTTTAAAGCATTTAACTACTTGCCTACACTAAATGATGTCACCCTCACTCACTTTTTTTATTATTGTTATACAAGAACTGAGAAAAGATATATCTGTAAAATGAAATTCACTGCCTTCAAGTCTTGACTCCAGCCTGCATACCAGTGTTCGGTAGGCTTCTCTGAACACGATAGCTCTGGAAACAGAAAAGGTGTAACCGTCTTGCTGTCCCCAGTGAGATGCTGTGAGAGAAGAGGCAGTGACACGTTAACCTGCCTTTACTGCTTAGAGGAGCTAAGCCTTTAATTCTGCACATGTTGCTTTAGGTTGCTCAGCAGTAATTTAGCTATTTCTATCACTGTGCCATACTGTGCTGCATGGATATATTTAATGGCGGTCCAGAAAAGGGAAATGTCTTACAAGAAGAGCTTTTTTTACCTAGAAGGATGTTGTCAAATACGAATATATTTCAGGGACATGGTCCTGGTATGCTGT
>NW_008825234.1:239928-241158 GCF_000699105.1 Pygoscelis adeliae
GCTGAAACCTAGAGTTAAATATTGCTCAATTTGTTCACTTATTAAACACACTAATTTCCTAAATGCAAGCTACCACAAAATGGTTTTATAATTAGCAGAAAGATTTGCAGTGTAATGATGTAATGATATGTCCTTTCTCTCTTGTGCCTTTTTTTTTTTCCCTCCCTCCTGTTATGTATGTTCTGCAGGTGGAAGAGCCAACCAGAGGATGGCAATTCTGTTTTACGACAGCATTCAGAATTTCACAATGTCCTTGTGGTCCAGTGCTCCATGACAAGAGCATCTGGAGAAGACATCATGTGAATGAAATCATACGAAAGTGGAAACTGAGGTTTTTTCAGGTTGAGAAAAAGGTTTCTGCATCTGACTTGTGAAAGGCTTTTTCCTGCTTTTCCTGAGTGAAAACAGGCAAGATTTTCATTTGAGATTTCTCTGACACACAACAGGGATCTGAGTTTTTTCCTCCCCCCCCCTCTACAATGGCTCTGATGGGCATCCATTTCATTTGGCCTTTTAATTATTTTGGGCTACTGTTAAACAATTTACCCATGTATTATATTAAAAAATATATTGCAAGATCATACGCTAGTGCCCAGCATGTTATGATTTTAAAAGCAATATGTGTGCATACAGAATCATAGAATCGTTTAGGTTGGAAAAGACCTTTAAGGTCATTGAGTCCAACTGTAAACATAACACTGCCAAGTCCACCACTAAACCATGTCCCTAAGCACCTCATCTACATGTCTTTTAAATACCTCCAGGGATGGTGAATCATGTTCCAATGCTTGACAACCCTTTTGGGTGAAGAAATGTTTCCTAATATCCAGTCTAAACCTCCCCTGGCACAACTTGAGGCCATTTAATCTTGTCCTATCACTTGTTATTTGGGAGAAGAGACTGACACCCACCTCCCTACAGCCTCCTTGCAGGTAGTTGTAGAGAGCAATGAGGTCTCCCGTCAGCCTCCTTTTCTCCAGGCTAAACAACCCCAGTTCCCTCAGCCGCTCCTCAGAAGACTTGTGCTCCAGACCCCTCACCAGCCTCGTTGCCCTTCTCTGGACACGCTCTAACACCTCAACGTCCTTCTTGTAGTGAGGGGCCCAAAACTGAACACAGTATTCGAGGTGCGGCCTCACCAGGGCTGAGTACAGGGGCACAATCACTTCCCTCGTCCTGCTGGCCACACTATTTCTGATACAAGCCAGGATGCCATTGGCCTTCTTGGCC
>NW_008825234.1:242278-274981 GCF_000699105.1 Pygoscelis adeliae
AAGCTCTAGACAGTCAAAACACTCCCTAACATACAGGGCTACCCCACCACCTCTCCTTCCTTGCCTATCCCTTCTGAAGAGTTTATAGCCATCCATTGCAGCACTCCAGTTGTGCGAGTCATCCCACCATGTTTCTGTGATGGCAACTATATTGTAGTTTTCCAGCTGCACAATGGCTTCCAGCTCCTCCTGTTTGCTGCCCATGCTGCCTGCATTGGTGTAGAAGCACTTCAGCTGGGCTATTGATCCCGCCATTTTTTGGGAGGAGAAGCCCTAATTCCTACGTGACCATTCTCAGGTGCTTCCATGGTTTCTAACACGTCTGTAACCCTTGTGCCTTTGCTGCCACATGGATCTCCACCCCCTACCTCCACTGAGACGGCAGACCGAAGGACCTTGCTAGCACACCGTCCCTCAAACATTGGCATGCTGCCCACAGGCTTATCTCTAGCGAGCCTGGTTTTATTCCTTTCCCCCTTCAAATGTAGTTTAAAGCTCTTAATCTTAACATCTCAATCTTAACATCAGGGTTAGACTTATCTCTAGTGAGCCTGGTTTTATCCTTATTTATATGCTAATATAAACAAGAACTGATGTATAAACTAATGCATGTGAATATCAAAGTAAATATATTCTGAATTTATAGAATATTACTGAATTCTAAAAAGAAAAAAAGTTAAGTCCAAGGTATGTTTCTAGTAGTGATCTTAATTCCTGGGATCTCTAGTATTTCTAACTGATATCCATATTGGTGTGTTTTATTGTGATGTTGCATATTTTATCAAATGGATCTTTGAACTTATGCAGTTTATTATCTCTTGAGTGATGGATACATGTCTCATTCCAACAAGTCATCACGATTTTAATGTGATAATGGATGTTAATGTTATGACATGCTTAACTGTAGTACCAAAAAACCTTGTCTGTGAACTAGACTGTTAGGGTTTTCTTTCCTAGTGGAGCATACATAAAATACAAAAGGGGCTTGCAGCCTCAGTATAAGACAGAGATAGATGGATACAGGCAAAGATGAGAGTGAAAGGAAAAGCTGATCACCACAAAACCTGCTGTTTTGCACATCAGGAACTTAACTGGATTTTTTGTTGTCTTGCAGATGTGAAAAATCAGTGGACATCAAAGATGGAGGTTCTTCAAACAAGGTAACATTAGAAGGAACTTTTTTTCCTCCTTATGTCAACCAGCAAGACTAGAAGAAAGATCATTTTCTCAGTCTGTTTGTTTGCATGCCTCCTGTCCACTGAAGTAAATGTAAGATTTTGTCTTTCCGGTCATAGCATTTTGCAGTTCTGTCCTCTCTTAACTGTTCTATCTGTCACTTACCCACAAGATACTGTCTCCTTTCTTTCCCCCACTTCAACCCCATGATGCCAATGTCTCTCCTTAGCTTGTTAAATTGTCAAACACATACTATTGTGCTTTCTCTTATAATCCTTCCATACTCAGGATTAAATCCTTACAAATGAATACAAAACTAATTCATTTGTCAAGACCAGAAAGAAGCTTTCAGGAACTGAGACATGAGAGCATGAGAGCTTGAGCAAGAGCACTAAGTGTATAACAGAGGAAAGAAAGTCTGTATCCTAGAGGCTTGATACAGAAGAAGTAGGTCCCAGCCTGGATGTGGGATCTGGAAGAAAGCTATCAAAGCTGACCCTCAAATTACAGGCTTTTCAAAGGGAAAGGATGAGTCCTTCTAACAGAGAAAGAGCAAGTATTATGGTTGAAGGTAACTGGAACATTGCAATTGTGTTTGAAATGCTAGACAAAATTAAAACCTTCATTGTGTACTCATTCTAACAATATACACTTTCCCCCAGTATTTTGGTAAGCTATTTCTTCCGCTCTCTCTGAAGCGTCACAGTAAAAAAGTTAACTGACTTCTTCGGCAGCTGATTCAGTAAAATCACTATCACAGTCTCTGCATTAAACTGCCTAGTTTGTTTTATATTTTCTGTTTTTCTACAATATATGCTACCTTTTTGGTATTAAGTAATAGTAAAATTTTTGACAGATGATTAAGAAGACTACTGGAAATTACATTCTTTATCTTGTAGAAGAAAGCCAGTATACAAACATATCAGGCACAATTTGTTTTCTGGTATGCTTGTTTTCTGACCGGTCTTAACAACAATTACAGAGCTGGACTTTGTCTTGAATACTTTTTATGACACAAAATCTAGCAAGGCTGGAAAGTTGCATCTACCACTAATGTCTCAGTTAATGTATTTTATTACTAGATTTTGTAGGTCTTATCCATTTGATAGTAACTGTCTTGTAGTCCTAAATTAACACCAAAAAAATAGATGTTTTAAAATAAGCTGTGGATGAATTGAGCTTAACTAAAAAACAGTTGCTGAACAATAATTTCTTTGGCTTATCCAATGCCACTCCCATGCACAAATTTTTTCTTCCCCAGTTTTCTTACGCATTTAATTCAAATGTCATTTTCTTACTTTTGTCATTCAGTCTGTGGCTCCATATCTGAGGTGCAGTTCAACACATCATATTTTATGAAGACACCCATGACAACTTACCCCGTGGATAAGCCCTCAAAGTTGAAAAAAAAGGGGTCAATGTCTCTTCCTGTGTGATGTCTTATACAGCAATGATCATTACATATTACATAGTCACTGCTATATTGATCTCTTATTATCTACTATCGGTGAAGCATAGCTTCTGGAAAAGCACATATCCTTGGTTTGAAGGTGTCAGGAGAAAGCATATACATTCCCTTTTTTCACAGTTTATTTTCCTACAGGTGTTCCCTTTCAACTGATTGGCTTTGCCTGGTATCTAACTTATTTTACTTCATCATTAAGTAAAGAGCTATAAAAACTTTTACTTTTTATGCAGATGGTACATAACACATCCAGACTCATGTTGATTACTAGCATTAGAGGCTTTGGTATAGCCAGAATGGTAAGCTTGCAGAATCAATGCATGAGGCCATTTGATTTTCAAAAGTTATTATTGGTTTTCTTTAATAGGTACACATAAACCCTTTGAAAATTACCTCATTTTCTGAAGACGTGCTAAATATTTTCTAAAATTGCACCTTTTAATTTAGGTGTCCATAAATGTTAATGCCCTTTGGAAACTCTGTGACTCATGATAATGACATGGCTTCTGAGGTTATCCGAATTTTTTTCTACAGACTTTACCGTTTATAAAGCTCCATCAGGCATGAATGAAAACAGTAGAATTTAGCCAAGTTTATCATCCTAAGCAAAAATCATATTGATTTCTGCAAAGCTACTTCTAAGTTATAGCACTACAAATTAGAGCCCAACTCAAACAGATGGTAATAATTATTAATGGTAAATACATTTAATGAAAATAAAATAGAAGAAACTTGTGTGGCAACAAATCATCTGAGGAAGTCAGGGACAGTAAATTTATTTGATTGTCCAAATCTCTCTCTATGTTGAAGTACCTGTTTCCAGATGTATTATACATGTTTGTGGATTTTGTATGCTTTGTTCTTGATAGTAAAAAAGAATTGAAAGCTAGAGCTGGACAGAAAATGATTTTCCCATCCCCAAAGAATTTTTTTTATATTCCAAACATTTTTCTCAGACTAAACCAGGATGAAAAATTGGACTGTCAAAAGTGTTTAAGAAACGAAATTAAAAGATAAAGAACAGATTTTGTATAAGAAACAATAAATAGGGTTTTCAAGAGTTTTTCAGCCTAGGAAACATATGTATGGCTGGCTATGATGAGAGCTGCTGAGAAGGTAGATAGGCAATTATTCATTGTTTCAAATAAAAAAAAGAGTTGGGAGCATGAAATGAAGCTTGCAAGTGGCATAAAATGCATAGCTATACTTGAAATACTTCATTATAAGATGCAGTAGAAGCTAAAAGTTTGCATACGTTCAAAAATAGAGAATATGTCCTGGAAGAAGTCATCCATGCTTATTAAATGTTTGGTAGTCACTGAGCAATAAATCCCTGCATTTCAGAAGGTAGTCTGAAGAAGTAGAACTGTTTTCCTATTCTTGTACTCTCTCCTAAGGATTTGTTATTCAACACCTTTAATCTGACTTAACACAGACATTTACTTTTGTATTTTAATGTTTATCATATGTAAAATGCACACACACAGATGAACATTAAAATGACAAATTGAATTGTTTCCTGCCACTAATTTTGAAAAACTTTTATTTTTGGGGGGTCTTTCTTTGAAATATTTTTCTTACCTGCTATAAGTATGGTTCTCTTAACAAGGAAAATACATGCTCTTCTGTTGAGAAAATATTGTAACAAAGCATTTCAGAATTTCAAAACACAAGTCAAATACGGTAATGGAAATTTGTCAGAAGTTTTCCTTTCTGATAAACTGTATCAATTTGGGTGAATTGGTGTTTCTAAGGAAAGAAATACTAACAAGATTATTCTAAACCATTTCTTGGTTTAGATTCTGGAGGAATTGTTTAGCAATTAATTTCAATTAAAAAAACCCTTTTTGCGATAATGAAAGCATACTGTAACTAATAACAGACATTGGCAGAGCACCTTCTCTTCAGGGCATTTTGTGTATTATCATGCAGCTGTATCTTGCACCAATGCTGTTAGATTACCCACATAAGAAATCAGAAGACCTATGAACATGTTAGATATTTTCTTATTTGGAAAATGGAGTCTACAGGATCCATAAAAAGATTAATAAAGTGTATCACTACTATCCATATAAAATGAATTACAGAGACTTCATAAACAGTGTGAGGAAATCAGTATCTTCTGTACCAGACTTGACTAATGAAAGGTTCTCTGCCCTTAGCTGAAGTTTGAAAGCAAACTTGTACGAAGAGATTTTAAATTCAACGCACGTACTCATGTATATGAAGCATCTGTGTACTTGTCTGCCCATGCATGTGTTTGCATTATATGTTCAAATATGTGAAAGAATATAATTCCTTTTCACAGTGGCAAGTAGTTATGTCTGGCACTGGTTCCCTCAAGTAAGTAGACTTGTCCTAAGGAGTACTGATTACACTTTGCACTCATTCCAATTCTTTTTACAGCCAAAACCCATAAATCCTTTCATGATTTATAAAATCATAGAACTACCCTGATGCTATCTGTGGAAAAGAGACAGCACGGCTCATTTAATAGTTCTGTTCTGTTTCTCTCTTTTTTTTTTCATTATCTTGCTAGATTTGCTGATAATAGCAGTACTGTTGCAGCAGTATCTTTAAATTCAACTAACTGAATGTGTAACTACTGGATTTACTATTAATAAACTAGGAATAACATACATGTAACATATTATAGAGCTTTATGTTTTGAGATCTATCAGAGAGATTCCAGTTTAACACTAGGTGTGGAATCCCTGTTCAGTTTCTAACGGGAATATGTTCCCAAACCTAGCTGTTGACCGTTTTTATCAGTGACTCACAACAAAACCTAAAATTATCAGAGGGATTGTATAGATAACACAAAAGCCTGGGGAGCAGTACAGTGAAATGAAAGTCATTGGGATGGTACTACTTGACTCACTTAGTCCTCTGAGACAAGAAAAAATATGTCAAATATATTAAATCCTGCAAACCATACCAAATATACTATAGATTTTATCCATACGTATATGTATAGTAAAGATGCATATACAGAGATGGGGAATTGCATCCTGATTTTGGTTTATGGAGGCTGAACAGCAGAACGCGAAGTCTTCTGGGAACACTGGACAAATAGGCAAACACAACTGCTGAGTACGTAAGTTGAGGAAATCGAGTAGGATAAAGAACTTTGCATATGTAGTTTTTACTAATGCTACCACTTCTAGAATACTGGAATTCATTGAAATGATGTAGTTATCTATAAATAGGCACATCTAGGGTATTATTCATCTCATCTCAAATGTACAAAGTACCCAGTGATTCACACATGAAAAGAGGTTCTTTCTCCCCACTGACTATAAAGAGAGCTTAGTGTGACTACCTTGCAGGGAGCCGTCTGCGCTGTAATTTAAGTAAGAAAAATCCCACCCCCTCTGTCCTGTTTTGGAGTGTGTGGTCTGTACAGGCTGTTTACCACTGAAGAGTGTTCATAGAAGAATGATTAGAAAACAAACGAGCTGATGTTACTGTGCGGCACTCAAAGCGCTCAGTCTGTTTCACTTATCAAAGAGCAGCACAAGGTGGGGGTAAACAACATTTTGAATGTAGCAAGAAAAAACATAATGAAACTGTAATGGCTGAAAGTCACAATTAGATAAGAAATAAGGTATGTATTTTTGGCTGCAAGGATGATTTATTATACAAAAAATTCATCAACATTCTCAGTATCTGGGCTTTTTTCACTGGCATTGCATGATTTGGGGTGTTTTAAGATCTTCCTCACTTCAAACAAAAATTAATTCAAAGATGTTTTAAGAGTGCTACTGCTTCAGTTTGACAGGAGGTTGTTTTAGATTTGAGTAACTCTTTCTGATATTATAATTCTTTAAATTTTGAATCCACCTGTGAAACCAATGTAAATATTACAAAATTAGTCAGTAATAGTGGAAGACAAGTGAGGAAAATCTTAACAGAAAGATCTTCTGTTTTCACGAGTCATTAGATACTGCTACTGTAAGTTTCTTCAGTAGTTTCACTGTTTCCTAGACACAAAAAGATCAATACAGAGTCAGCTTGAAGGACCACCACCAAGAACTGTGGTCTCATAACACATAGGAATACCATTAGAGAATAGGCAACTGTTGGGAAACAGAATTTGACTTCAGAGATTAACCTTAAGTCACAGGTTTTGTATACTGAAAATACTCTTTCATTATGCAGTGAAGTTGCTTAGTAAGCTTTTAATGCCACAAAACAGTATTAATCAAAAAAATTGAACAAAATACCCAGTAAATCACAATCCTGTCTTGGAGTTTATACTACAATTCACCAAAATTAACTGAGATGCCCAGATTATTCCCTATTTCTCTTCAGGACATTGTGGGTTTCTAAGCCCTGGAGTACATTCTCCCTAATTAGGTAGCTTTCCAAAGGTCATATGTAATTTCTAAGGATTTGGATAATCAGTCTGCCTTTAAAGCTGGCTGGTAGTTGCAGGGACATAATGCAGTGTTTGGAGAAAGCAGAGGAATCCCATCTTCTTTAAGGTGCAGGGGATTACATCTGGGTGGGGATTTACCAGGGGACTACAGCTAAGAGGGCTACGACCTCTCCATTACTGAGCGTGGAATAACACAAACACGGCGACACATAAGGAAGGAGCAGTCCAACGGCACAACCCCTTCCCGCTCCCTCATCATCCCTGTGGCAGTGATACAAACAAAATCACGTCTTAGGCAGAAAATGAGCTGTGGACTTGGATAGCATTGATTATTTAGTGTATTAACAGAGGGCAGAGTTTACATGCAGTATCAATTAGAAAACACTTGGCAATGAAAACAAGGCCAAAGGGCTTTCTGTTTTATGGCCAAATCCTGCTCACTTTCCTCACATGAGAAGCTCTAATGAAGTCAGCTGTAGCGCAATGATTTCACTCCAATCCTTAAATCTCTTATAAGCTGCAGCTGAAATTTGAAAGTGTTTTAGAAGGAAACTTTTAACCTCTGTCCCTAGTTACAAATTTGGCTGCTTCCTTTATCATCCTCTTCTCAGATCACCTCTATCCAAATGCTCTAAAAAAGCCCTCCAGATATTTTCCTCTTGTTCTTTTTCTTGAAATACCATAATTCGTATTTATTTCCCCTAATTCTGTTATAGGTTTCTTAGAAATTCAACGTCATAGTAATCAGAGCTGCTCTTTGAACTTTCCCACAACATAGGAGGATTCAGAATTACCAAGGCAGTCTCAGATTCCATGTTAAAAGATACATTTCAGTCCCTTTTCTATAGGTTTAGCTGTGCCAACAAAGGCAGTAGTTTGTTAGAGAACTTTCCTAGGGAAAAAACGGTCATGACTGGGATGGAAGAGACGAGCGGTGTCACGTGCTCTTGTCATATGGGGTTAGTGGGAGGGTGCAAGTACTCCTTGACCAGCAAATACCTTAATGCAAGGTAGTCATGGCTCAGGGCTCCTTTGTTCTTTGTCTGCCTTGTGATTAACCAGCACCCTGAGCACCCTGGGTGTGAATCCCCACAGCAGGGCAGTGCCTGCCCCTGCCTCTGGGTGAGCGCAGTTCTCCTGCTGCTATCCCACTGTTGCCTCCTCTCTGTGCAGTTGGAGGAGCGTCCCTTATCTCTTGTAACATGTACATCCTTTTACCAAAGAAAGATGAGACCAGAGAAGATAACAATGCTGTTTCTTCCCCTTACTCAAAGAGTTAGCAAAAGCTTGTCATTGGCTATGATTGCGAATATTATCATAAATAGTAACACAAATTTAACCTTTCAGTTTGCAACTGATTCAGATTACTTTGAATATATTAATTATTAGGAATTCCTAATCAATATGTTTGATGATCCTTTATGCTGCCCTGTATTTGAATAAGAGAAGATTAATATCTAACTAGGAGCCTGGTTTTTTTTTTAAACACAATGCAGTCATGGCAAACTCTTTCATTGGCAAAAACATTAGTCTATTTTCTTGTAAAGAACTGAATTACTTGGAAACTGTTCAGACCTAACACCTTCCTAATACTTGGCTTGTCATGTAATTGTTCCCTGTGTTTTCTTAAATTCTTCAGACAAGTCTTTGGATTCACAGAAAAGTAAGCAATGGGACAAATTATTTTTTTTAGGGAATGTAGGAGAAAAAAAATTCTGATTAAGTCTCTTGTATCATGCTTCTGTGTTTTGTGTTTTCTGTTATATACAGAGATTGCGCAAGCCTTCAGTTGGGCTTTGGGTATTAAATTCTGTGTGGTAAAGAAAGAAATATTTCACTAGAAGACTAAAGATAGCACAAAAAGGTTCAAATGCCCCTTTTATTTACATTGAAAAAATCTTGCATTAAGTCTGAAATATTTTTGAGAAATAATTAAGCTAAAATACTGTTTTTGATTGGGGATGTTTCTTGCTCAAAATAAGCTAGAAAGAAAGAAAGAGTTAACCCATACCAGAATTTCAAGCTTTCTTACAGTCTTGCTTGCTTGAGCTATGGGAGCAAAACTCTAAATTGTGGAGAACAAGGACCTAAACACAACTGGGTGCCCTCAAATCATGTTTTTAGGGAAACAGACCTTTTCAGTTAATTTTTTTGAAATCCCATTTTCCTTCTGTATCAGAAGTTAAACACTACCAAATCCTTGCAATTTGGGAGTATCAGGGCTGTTTCCCAGCTCCTCTAGCAGCCTGATCTCCCATCGAAGTCAGCAACTGAGCTCATATTAATCTCAGAGGTACAAGCCTGGCTTTATAGACTCTCTGTAAAATGTCTCCACTAAAAACCCGTAATGGCCTCCCAGCTCCTAAAAAAATTTGATCTTGTCACTGCTGTTTCTAAGGCCCTATCTACCAGCTGGATAATGACCCAAAAGAGAGGTCTTGAACAGGATCCTCTACCCAGAGCCAGGGAATGGAGCACTTCATGCACTCCGTCTGCTTCTATAGCACCCTATGTAGTGGTAGGAGTTGTCGTCTATTTTATTTTACATGCCTGCAAAGCACCAGAGAGGTACAATTTGGCTTGCAATGCTATTTTGCTGTCTGAAGACACCTCTAGAACAAAGAAATAAGTCTCATCCATTTTGTCTTATCAGCTCCTCTTCTTCCAAAGCATCATCATCTGACAAAAATACTTTGTCAAATGCTGTACCTGTAGGCAGCATGGACTGTACATGTTCAGTTATTCCTTTCTTATCTCAAAACTGATAGGTAGGCTTAAATGTATTTCTTAAACATATTATTTTCACAGCTTTTGAAATTTGACTGCTGTGAAATCTGTCTGTCATTCTGGCAGTCCGTAAACTTTTACAAGTTATCAATTGTTACATATTGGCTTAAAACAACCCTGAGGCTTTTTATAGAGGTAATAAAAGCAGTTCCAATGTGATAACAAAGTAATTCTTTGGACAAAACTCCATTTTGTTGCATGTATCTGTTATGCCTCCCAAAAATTCATTCAGGCACTCATTCCTCCTCATTTGCTTAAAATGGCTTCTCTTCAATGAGAACAAAGAGAAAGTTAGACAGCAAAATAATTTAAGCCTGAATGGTCTTTGTTTATGTTACCTCCACTCTTGAGCCCAATCTCTAGCCAAGCCAAGACTGGACTGCTTCTTGCTGCAGAATTTAGTGCATCCTGATTGTTCCAATCTGAGTAATTAGCTGCAGTAATCATCAGTCTTTAAAGATCCATTAAAATGGTATAAATTTGGAGTAAATCTCTAGCAATTTAAAAAGACTGGGCTTGAAGTTGTATGTTTGAGATCAAAATCAAGTTCATGATTTTATGCATTTCTCATGTTTACTTTGTTTCCCACCTCATTAATGTTGAACTGTGTTAATGTTGACTTAAAAAATCCAATTTGTCCTGATAAATATTTCCAATAGATACAGGTTTACACTCTGTATGTGTATGTGTATGTGTATATGTGTGTGTGTGTGCATGTGTGTGTGATGTGTGCATGCAGCTAAAAGGAGGAAGGTGACTGAAAAATATTAGTCTCAATTTTTTTGTTTCTTTGTGTGTGTGGTTTTTTTTTTCCCAGTAGAAAAGTAGTTGTTTCTTTGTTTTTTGAGGGGATGTGTGTTAGATTCGGTATGAATTTCTTTTTCTTCTGCTGTACATGTTGTTTTGGATACTTCCTATATTTTAAAATGACAAAACCTTACAAGAGGAAATCAAACAAATTTTAATAAAAACAAAAATATTCAGGAACATACATGGGAGAAAGGTACTTTAAGCCATGCCACAATTTCTTTTTGGTTTTGACTTATTTGATTTCAGGACAGTCTTGGTAGAAAAGACTAAATACTCTAAATCTGCTTCTTATGTCTCTTCATTCTCCCTAATTGTGAGTGAGTGAGCCCCAGGGACACTGGGAATAACAATTCCTGATTTTTGTTTTAGAGAGGGAACAGAAAAAGGAAATATAATTTTGCAGGTGTTGAAAAAATCTGAGCCTGAGGCTAGCTCACTTACATTCTCAAACAAAAAGGGGATCCTACAGCAAAATATCCCCCAGATTCTCACACAACTAAAGAATATAGAACTAGAACCAGTGAATATTTGGGGGACAATCTCATTTTCAACAAAAATTGTTGGTTTGAACCAGCCATAGCGGTTGGTTTGAATCATGGTTTGAATCCATTCATTTTATTTTGAACAGCATGTGGGTTCTGTTGCAGAAATGTCATTGTCCCTTTTTATACTTGTGGATTAAAGGACAAGTTTATTTCTGCCCTGCAGGTACATGTCAAACTCCTTGCATGTGCTCTGTGGGCATGAGTTGCGGTCTGCGTGCACTGCAGTTGGCAGTCAGTCTGTCTCAGTGCTGTACATCAGTGTCACTGAGTGTCATTATGCTGACTGCAGTATTGTTAGGTTACCTCCAAAGGCTTCCACATGGAGGGAAGTGGTTGCCACTCCATATGTACTTCCAGAGCATGCAGCAGCTGGCTGTGATACCGAGGAGTAAAGGCAGGCTTGCAGGAGGATGGAGGATGCACCATCTCAGACTGCAGCTGAGCACATGCTTCCATAGTGGCAGCTGTAGCCAGGACCCTGGCTACAGGTTGCTTGTGCCCTCTAGCACAAGTGCACAGCCTAAAAAGCAGTGAACATGTTCAAGCTCTGGTTTCGTTTCTGCTCTCTCTTCTCGTACTCCTGGGGGTGGGCAGAAAGGAATTAGATGAGGAGAGGGCACATCACGGATCTCCTGCAGCTTTCCCTGTTCAGCCGTAGGCAGCTAATGAGCCCTGGAGTGCCCCAGGTGATGCTCTAGGAGTACATTTTTCTGAGTAACCCCCATATGCAATGATACAGGCTTGGGGAAGAGTGGCCAGAAAGCTGCCTGGCGGAAAAGGACCTGGGGGTGTTGGTTGACAGCCGGCTGAATATGAGCCGGCAGTGTGCCCAGGTGGCCAAGAAGGCCAATGGCATCCTGGCCTGTATCAGAAATAGTGTGGCCAGCAGGAGTAGGGAAGTGATCGTGCCCCTGTACTCGGCACTGGTGAGGCCACACCTTGAATACTGTGTTCAGTTTTGGGCCCCTCACTACAAGAAGGACATTGAGGTGCTGGAGCGTGTCCAGAGAAGGGCAACGAGGCTGGTGAAGGGTCTGGAGAACAAGTCTTCTGAGGAGCGGCTGAGGGAACTGGGGTTGTTTAGCCTGGAGAGAAGGAGGCTGAGGGGAGACCTTATCGCGCTCTACAACTACCTGCAAGGAGGTTGTAGGGAGGTGGGTGTCAGTCTCTTCTCCCAAGTAACAAGCGATAGGACGAGAGGAAATGGCCTCAAGTTGTGCCAGGGGAGGTTTAGATTGGATATTAGGAAACATTTATTCACCGAAACGGTTGTCAAGCATTGGAACAGGCTGCCCAGGGAAGTGGCTGAGTCACCGTCCCTGGAGGTATTTAAAAGACGTGTAGATGTGGTGCTTAGGGACATGGTTTAGTGGTGGACTTGGCAGTGTTAGGTTTATGGTTGGACTTGATGATCTTAAAGGTCTTTTCCAACCTAAATGATTCTATGGTTCTATGAGTCTATATTACTACCTACTCACAGCACAGAAATGATGGACACATCCTGAAGGAGACCATCCAGCTAGAGGGTCACAGGGCTCTTCCCTGGCTGAGATGAGCTTTTTGCTTTCACAGCTGAGGTTTGGTTGTATCTTTATGTTTACTTCTCTCACTGACTTCTTCCAGTGCTAAGGAAACTAGCTAAGGTGGCGACAGACACTCTGGGCTCAGACCTGAGCATTAACTGAACAGTGTTAAAATAAGTGAGGAACACAGGTGTTTCAAGTCCAGCTGGGCATCAAAATTAATGTTACTACTTCTCTGCCTAGATTTTGATTTAATAAGTGAATTACCTCTTTTTTTTCTTCTCCTGATTTTTATGGGTTTAGATTCAGAGCTCCTGTATTCTACTTTGTTCTATGTGTTTTAAGTTTGAAACAAAAATAAGTCACTTCACCACTGTTACTGCCTGATTCTGTTAGCTCTCTGAGATCATCTCTACCTCTCTTTGTTGAACCAAACTAAACTGGAAGCAACTTTTTATTTAGTGAGTCAATTTTGCTGTACTCTTTTCTAACATTCCAATTGTAACTTTTTGCTTTGGGTATACCATAAAATGTATATGTAAAACATGGAAAGAATATCTCCTTTTAAAACAATACAGTGTACTGCAGTTAATTAAATCAATGTCAACTTTCCAACTGCATGATTCAAGCTGACCTGTATCAAATGAATTAGAACAGCACCCATTCTGATGGACTTTGGCATGTTGTCATTGACTTATTTCCCTGTAGTCTTTCTAAACCTTTAGAAAGGCTTAGGGGAGGTATTTCAGAATAATCAGTGAACCCCTCAATATGGGACAGAGTAAGCATAGTAAAATTAGTGTTTAGGTTAGGAATACCAGCTGATTTATTTAATAAATCAAAGAAACAAGCTAACTCAGTTGCCTCAAGCATTTACCCTTCAGATGCCATATATCCTTGTCTAATTTAATTTTTCTTCTTGTTTCTTTTTGACAGAAATATGAATTTTATAACTGAATACCTAGGTGGGGAAAGCTGAAATTCAAATGTATAGCACACAACATGATCCTCTCTATGGAAAACCAGATAAGGAGTTGGGAATATCTAACATTTGGGTCATGGTATTCTTGCAGGTGATGGGTTTCACAGGATTAGAAGGGTGTCTACCAACCATCCCATCCCTAATGCATTGGCTCAGTATCAAATTCTGATAGTCTTACTCCACTCTGCTGGCACATTGCTCCCTCAGTACCTGGGAGCTGCAGACAAGATAGGTAATCTTGCAAATCATGGCAGTAATTTCTGACATTTAGGCATCCAGCTGGCAAAAGCATCTAGCAAACCTTATCCTCAGGGATGCACAGTCCATGGAGTCACGGGAGAGAGATTCTCTGCCTTCAGGATTTCTCTGACTTCTGAATCACTTGGTGTTCTCCCTCTGGAATTTTCTAACGCCCGTACTCAGTCACAGAAGAAACCATTTTTGGCCTCTGTAATTCCATCACAGAAACTTTTTTATGTTCTTAGATATTTGTGTAAGAAACCTCTGAGCACATTACCAAGCCTGAGAAACAACTAAAGCAAGATGGGTGCCAGAGAACAAGAGGTCTCTGGAAAGCATTGGGAGTTAAAAAATGACATGATCTTAATTACTCTGAAGTCTACATGTTTTGATTTCTTTAATTGGAAGGAGATCCATGTTACTGAGACCAACTGCACATTTTCAGATTGTTTGGCTATAAGCTAAGAGAGAGGGTGGTGTGTTATTGTTATGGCTAATTCTGCCCATGTATTGAAATACTAGACAGAAATACACAGAAGTGGTATTGGCAAGTTTTGGATAAATGATCAGGGCATTTTCTTCCCTTAACATGCTTACTCAGATGACCCATTTGAACTGTTCCTTTCAACTGAACTGTAGTGTCAAGTAACCATGAC
Organism: Pygoscelis adeliae; assembly: GCF_000699105.1. NCBI lineage: Eukaryota > Metazoa > Chordata > Aves > Sphenisciformes > Spheniscidae > Pygoscelis > Pygoscelis adeliae. The sequence continues at coordinate 256,844 of NW_008825234.1, forward strand.
CTTTTCTGAAAGTTATGGGAATTAAAGGAAATCACTCAGCTATTTGGTCTTTGGAAATTCATAGCGCATTCTCTGCACTGTGGCAGTGTTATAATGTAATCTAATATAATATAATACCTTATAGAGAAAACAAAAAGGCTTAATTCAAAATTAACTATTCTGTCCCCCAAGCAGGAGGTAGCTGGATTAATATTATCCACCATTACATTGTTCCTGGGAGATATCTTCTCTCCAGCCATGGAGATCCTGGTTTTCCAACCAGATTGAGTTTTTTATCTGGATAGGACAGAAGTATAAAGCTGTGTAGTGAATCTTCAGCTTAACATCACCAGAATGTTCCTATCCAGGAAGTTTGAACTAGCTTTCTGGACATTACACACTAAGATTGCCAAAAAATCTTTAGCAATTCCAGAGCCAAAATCCACCTTATTTTTTTATAAAATCAACAAATAACATCTACAATTATATTAGCTGGATCGGGTTCTCACCTCAAAATCATTATGAAGAAAGCTTCCCTTATTTTATAATGAATGAAAATTATATATAAATGCTTGTTCAAGATGCTATGGACAATTTGCTGACATTTAAAACCAGCAAACATATTATCATTTGGAGTATTTTATTCCAAGGATACAATGAATTACATCAGAGTAACATTTATGGTTGGCATGACAGTAATGGCTAGCTGTTTCACAAAGTTCAGAGTTCCATCATGCAGTACAAATAGTGAGTGAGAGCTGTAGTGTGTGGTGTTATCAAACCATGGAGATACCATTATGACTTTACAGGCAGATCTGATCAAGATTTAGCCATTTCCTCAGCCCTCTTACTGTGGCTGAAAGCCCCATCTAATGTTTTTTGCCTCTCTGCAGGACTGGGGAGCTTAGACCCAGCACAACGCCAGCTACAGCAGTGTGGGCACTGTTTGGCTTGGAGCACTGGCAGGGGAAATTTGCACCATAGATATGCTCCTAGAAAACGCAGTCAAAAGGACAAAGTTGCCTATGACCCATAGCAGATCTGTAGCAGATCTACCAATAGAGGGGGCACTATGGGACGGGTAAAATTGTTTAAGACGTTTTGCCAAACCTTTGGTTTAACTGCCATCTTCTAGGAGGACAAGGTTAAACTCTGACACTGATGTGCTCTTGTCTCATACATTAAAGAGGCACAGAAAGAACATTACTCTCTGAAATATTACAGCTGTGTTTATTTAGATTTATTTATATGAGCTTTATTTAGAACTGCATTTCCTTAGTTCGATTTGTATGAACTTACTTAATAAGCTTTTTGCCTTCAGTTAACAGGCAAAGACATCTCACAGAAAGACTGTGCTCATGGGATAGCATACACTGAACAACTTTTTATTTCTCAAAACACTTTCAGCTGTTAATAGGTTAGCTCTGCACACTGACAACAAGACAAATAAAAATGGATTGCCGTTTTCAAGGTTTAAGTTCATAATAGCAGTCTCCACAGTCTCATGTACACTATTCAGAAGATAATGGTTGTGGCTTGCCTGCAACAGGACTTACTGCAAATGCTGCATTCACTTCCTTCCCAGCACATGTTTCATGGTCTGTTACCACCCACTGCTCTTGGACAGTTCTGGCTTCTTTGTAGTAACAAGTTACTGCAAACAGTCATTGAATACCTCTGAGTGTTTGCTTACCTAAGTAAACCCTTTTCCTGTGACTGGCTCTAGTAATTTGTGCACTGAGGAAAACAACTAGCTCATTCTACCACCTCCTACCATTTCATGATTTCCTCAGGTTTCCTCCCGATCACTTCCGTTTTCTCACACTGTACACTCGACACAGATTAATCCTCTTCACCAGTCTTCAAATGTCTCCTATGTCACACGCTGTCATGAGCAATCCCTCTGGAGGGAAATTCCTGTTAAATATCCTTCTGAGTAAGTAGCTGAGTGTGATAATGTTCCACATGAAACCATGGGGAAAATATGACATCTGGGACCTAGATTCCTGATCTGAGTAGATCTTCTATAGTTATCCAGGTGGTTGAAAGTGATATATTTTCTCTTTTGCTTTCCTGAGTATCTGCAGGAGACCAGAATACAAATCCCACTATCAGTAAGTGTCCCAGGTGCACCATATAGTTTTTCATCAGGAAAGGATAGCTGGTGTATGACTTTCGTGTCGTGGGCTGGAGGCATTGCAGTGCTTCTAGTAGTTCCTGCTGCTTGGATAACTGTGCTGAGAGATGTTGCTGTAGTGTGGGTATATAAGTGTGCTTAATCCAGGCATTAATTTAGGCATTAGAACCGTGTAAACAAAATACAGATAATGCTTGACATTTTTTACTAGAAGATCACTCTATATATGGGGACTGTGTCTTTTTGATCAGGGCTACCTGCAAAGATTGAAAGATGAGGTTTTACACTTTAATTGCTGTTGTTTCTGCTGCCAATAAAACCAAGTCCAAGGAAGAAAGTGAGTTAAAATAATTTGAGAGAGACTAATTTGCATCTTTAGCAAAAAGATTCTATTAGAATGGGGAGACAACTCCACTTTTTATGTTAAATCCTTCAGTACATTACAACATGGTGTGCAAAAAAAGAGTTGTGATGAGTCATGGGAATGATTCATTCAGTCCCAGTTCTGGCTACAAGAAAATGTTGATCGCATGTATTATAGTGTCAGCAGTAGTTTGGATAACAGGGCACTTGATTTAAAAAATAGTGATACAGAAACAAGGGGAAAAGGCAGCTGCAATGGCAATATATTATGTCATTTTTTGTTAAGTTTTCTAAGAAAGTGAGATACACGTGATCATGTTTCCTGTTGCCTCTCAGTCTTCTTCCCATCCCTCTTGTTCAATAAATAGTGGTAAATAAAAACTTGTTCATCATGTCTTTTTATTGGAAATATTTTCATGTTTTTCATCTGGCAAAGAAAAATGTTCATATTTAATTTAAAAAAAAAAGAGATAAAATGAGAATAACCACAGAAACACAGAGGCAGGAGAGGATGGGGCAAGGTGTGCCCTTTGCAATTGCATGCAAGCACATCAAATTGTACCAAAAAACCCCACCCCAACAGCTCCCAAGCAGAGAAATCCCTATAGCCCTGTGTCATTCCATTTTGATTTTAAAAGGAGAATGGGGCAGAGCAGAACCCTCTAAAACTTTTGAGCTGAGCTTTTTGAAACAGAGTACAAAGTACCTCTTAATTATTCCTCATAATTCTGCCTTAAGCACGGAAAAGTAGAAATTAGTTGAATTAAATTAAGAAGCTAGATTTGTACAGTTCTTAGGAGGTGGGTATAATCTAGGCATATCCATTTATAGGAGACAGAGAAAGATCATTGCTCTCTGTTACAGACCTCAGCTCATATTTCATATTAAAAATAATGGTAATTTCTCCCTAGCATGTGTTAGAGCTGCCAGCGGACGATGAGACCTCTGACAAGGTCTTCAGTTGAGGTTAAGCTAACTGAAGAGGGTGTGGTGAACTACTGGCTATGAAATGAGACATTGCTGGCCATGACAGATAACACTGTGGGAAGCTGACCAAAGTCACAGAGTGCCCTGGCTGCTGCTGGATTTCACAGGTGTTTATATGAAAAATGGCCATACTTCACAGGCAATTTAAGGGGAGTGTTGGAGACCTTCACGGGGGCAGACTCTTGCAAGGCCAGCAGCACCTGGGACACGATATCACTTATGCTATATAAAGCATTTTGTACCAGGAATGTGGCAAAACTGGGACCTGTGGGTGGAAAGCAGAGAAATGTTTATTTGGAAGGAGGCTGGGATGGAGGAAGGGTTATACAAGGGTGGGATGGCAAAAAGGAGGACCGAGAAACAGGAAAAGTGATATGTAAATCATGTAATCGTTGCCATTCAGTGTTACCTGCCAGGCAGCGTTGTGACTGATCACCGCAGTCTAAATAAAGGCATTAAACCAGACCTGTTGTTCTGACCATACCACCCGAGCTGAACCTGCTGCTGTGGTCAAGTGAAAACTCAGGGGGGCTTTTCCTGGCTGGAAGGGAATACCTGATTGAACGTGTTGGACTCCATCAGACAGGAGGAAGTTTTATTACACCTGATACAACTTTGTGCATTATTTGCATTTCTCTGGTATTTTCCTCCTGGAGGCTTAAGTGTGAATTAACGCAGTACAGCTATGTCAAGTACTGGTTTTATGTTTTTGTAGCTGCTGGGCTGAAAGGGAAGATGCCTTCTTATATTTGCCATAGTAGTGCAACCTTCAAACAATTTTTGACACTGTCTCCTATAACATCATCATAGACAAATTGATAATGGTCAGGAGATAAATGGACAGTGAGATGGGTTAGAAGCTGATTGAACTGTCAGGCTCAAAGGGTTGTGATCAGCACCATGAAATTCAGCTGGAGACCAGTGGTGTACCCCAGGGGTGAATAATGGAGCTAATCCTGTTTAACATCTTCATTAATGACCTGGATGATGGGACAGAGCTCAACCTCAGCAAATTTGCAGATAATTCAGAACCGAAAGGAGTGTCTGGTACACCAGGGGGTTGTGCTGCCATTCCGCAGGACCCAGACAGGCTGTAAAAATGGGTCAGTAGGAACCTCATGAAGTTCGGAAAAGGGAAGTGCAAAATCCTGCACTTGCATAGGAACAACCCCAGGCACTGATACAGGCTGGGCACCCAACAGTTGGAAAGCAGCTATGCAGGAAAACGCCTGGGTGTCCTGATGGACACCAAGCTGAACATGAGCCAGCAATGTACCGTCACGGCAAAGAGTGCCAACAGCCTCCTGGCTGCATTAGGAAGACCATTGCCAGCAGGTTGAGAGATATGACCCTTCTCCTCTACTCAGCACTGGTGAATGCCACACCTGGAGTGCTGTGTCCAGTTCTGGGCTCGCCAGTACAAGGGGAGACATAGACATACTGGAGAGAGTCCAGCAAAGGGCCACTAAGATGATGAAAGGACTGGAGCATCTCTCATATGAGGAAAGGCTGAGGGAGCTGGGATTGTTTCTAGAGAACCTAGGATTGTTCCTAGATTGAGCCTAGGGAAGAGAAGGCTCAGGGGGATCTTACACAAACTTTTTCATCATGATATAAGACAGAAATTTTTTACAGTGAGAGCAATCAATCACTGGAACAATCTCCCCAGGGACATGGTAGAGTCCCACTGAAGGTTTTCAAGAGGCGATCGGACAGGGTGCTAGATAATTTCATCTAAGCTACCTTTCCCATGAAAGGTTGGACCAGATGATCTTTCAAGGTCCCTTCCAACCTGGGCTATTCTATGATTCTATGAAACTGAAACACAGGAAATACTCTTTAAACATAAGAAGAAGTCTTTTTCCTGTGAGGGAGGTCAAACACTGGAACAGGTTGCCCCAAGAGATTGTGGAGTCTCCATCCTTGGAGATATTCAAAACCCAGCTGGATGTGGTCCTGGGCAACCTGCTCTGGCTGACCCTGCTCTTAGGCTGTTGGACTAGATGATCTCCAGAGGTGCTGTCCAACCTCAGCAGTTCTGTGATTCTGTGAAAAGATTCTGAGCTGATTTGATGCTTTTGTGTATCTGACCAGTTGACCTGCATGTTTAATCTTTATAAATATCAGATCACTTGGCTCATACTTGGATGATGTATCATTTTAGTGTAGTCTGAACACACACGAGGATATGGTTTCACTCATTAAACTCTTCACAAATACAGATGGATACTTATTTTCAAATGGACGAAGCAATCTTTGGCCAAGGGGACTGGAATGTTTATTATGGCCCAAATATTCCTAGGTCAAATACAGGTTTGCCATCTTTCTGACATTTTTTCTTTTCCTTGTAACATATCAGGTGCAAGTATATTTGTGACATTTTTTATGTAAGCCCTTGGGAGGCCCCAAAAAATGCCTTCAGTCATTGTGAAAGCAAGGAATCAGTAGCACCAATAGTATTCAGCTGAAGAATAGTATCCAGTAATTTTCTTCTTTTACTTCATAAATTATTTCATGCTTTCAGAGTTTTTGTCTTCAGCAGAGGTATTTTCTTCATCTGATGTCCTAACAAAGTAGGACTACATCATCTTTTCACCTTTTTCTACTTTCTGGCTCACGTTAGAATAGTTTTCACTATGTGCTTATTATAACCTGTGAGTTAGATTATAGGTGGGCTATGAAAACATTGGAGGCTACACTGACACATATCAGAGTGATGCAGATGAAGTTGGGGTCACACAGAATTATATCTGTGGTGGCACTAGGTTTTTTTTCATACACAACTTGCTTGACTGAATGATGCCTAGGACAAATGCTTTCTCTTGTCCTGTTTTCTTTTTGTTAATGTTTGTTTGGAAGCTGATGGCCTCAGGAAATTCAGTTTGAGATTGTGAGAGACTCCCAAATGGATCTGGGAATGTGAGAGATACTAGGTCCTAAATCTTGAACAGTGCCTGGGATTTGAACTCTTTCTAGCCCAAAGTTGGTCTTATCACTTATTTAGAGAAAGCTATGTTGGTCACTATAAAGCAATGAAGAGCTAAAGTTTAGTCATGAACTTTATATGTTTGAGGGATATCAGAATAGCTTGTTTTAGCTGGGGCATGTTGTAGTGCTGGATTTGTTTTAACATATTCATTTGTTAAAGCTTAGGGATGGCAGTGGCAAATAAATTAGTTGTAGCACAGCCTCTGCCGTTGTAGACAATTAATCTTTTTTGCAATATTTAGAGGGAAAATAATCTGTCTGGATAGCTAATTCCCTATCTTCCCACACAAAATCAATTCTGCATTAAATGGAGATACTTAGATTATTTTTAATTTTTAGTGAGAGCTTTGGGAAAGTATGTTAAAGATAAGGTCATCGTGTTATTCTCCTGTTCTCTTCAGAGTAGGATAGAACCAGTATTCTGAATCTCTGTGAGTTAGAAAATGTCCCTGGAGCCCGCTGGGTGTTCGCTGTGAGAAGCACATTGAATTAGGATGGTCACATTTTGCAAAAAGAGGAATGCATATAGAATGAAGAGATACTCATGGCCACTGTGGGAAGTTATATCAAGTTTGTGACCATTTCATGGTAGCAGCTTTTATTAGCAGACTCACTATGATCTCATCATCTTCAGCTAAACTACAAAGGACTGAAAACTAGGAGGAAGCTATAACCGCAGGCTGGAATTGACTGGTCTCAGATCAGTTATCTCTTTCATATTAGTGAATCTTTTGATATCAGGTCTCTCTCAAGCCTTTCTTCTCCCTTCAATCCACTCTAACTTTATAATTTGGCACTTAACTTTTTTTTGACATTTTTATTAACGTTCGAAAAATTATTCCTATTTTTAAGCTGAAAATGAAAGCAACTGATCTAACAATTTCCACCAATTTCCTTATGCAGCTCTTGCAAGATGCTGTTCAAGGTAACAGTTGAATCTGCTGACTCTCATATGTGTATGGCACTGTCTATTACTCTGGGTGCCAATGGCACAAGTCACCCCTGTCATCTTAATCTGATAAAAATGCTCTGTAAGAGACAGCTGCAGTCTAACAGACAATCAAATCTGTCACTAGAGAACAATCAGTGAACCTCACTAGGGGCTTGGCATGTGCATCAGATATTTACAGTTTTTACACTGAATTCCCTGCTCTCTCCAATAACTCCTGCAAATGTATGTTGGAGATGTCATTGCAGGCAGAGTTGTGGTTTAGCCTTCTAAAGGAGTCTGAAGATGAACTTGGCAGTGTAGAACTTGGAGAATGAAATCAAAGGTTTCATGCAGACCATGGCGTCTGCATTCATTTGGACTAAGAAGCAGCTCATATTAAATTTCTGCAAGCAAAAGAGCAGCACATGACTGCACATGCAGGTGTCTCATTCATTACTGCATAGAACTTGATGGTGCTTGAGGTATACGAAAAACTTATGAAATGCTATACTAGTTTTGCCTGGACTATCCAGGCATATGAGGATATATGCAACACATATATCCTTAAGGTTTCTGACTAAGTTCTTGTTCTGCTTATCACAGTGTATTGCTCAGTTTGGTATAAGAGGCATTATACCAAAATGAAGGACACCATAATCGCTCTCACCAAAGCAATGAGTAATGCATTAAGCTTCAATTCTTCAACTCCCAGTAACGTTAAACTTGTTCCCTTGTGAACGTTACACAGCACACATTCTGGGACTTCCAGAAAATTATGGACAAAACCAAATCGCTACTCTATGATAGCACAAAGAATACCAACTTTTTGCCCCAGATATTTTTCATGGTACAAGCGATGGAATGAAACACAAAATGAGGAGTTTACATGTGATCCCGGAGGAGTACTGCCAGGATTTACCTTACCTCAGTGATACTGGATTACACTTAACTGCATCCAAGCAAATCACAGTCTATGCAGTTAACTTCCCCATAAATCAAAAGGCAACAGCCTGCTTTACCACAACTATTTGAAATGTCAATTTGTTACAACAACAACAACAAAGTACACTGTGCAGCAGGCATCAAAGGCATTAATGAGGCCTCTCTGTACTCCATTGAATTGGTCAGTAATTGCTATGTAGACATATACATTTCTTTTGGTGTCATAAAGAGAGGTTAATATTGATATAGCATCCTTGGTTTCTCAGTAATTGGCTTTGTTGTCAGACCCATAGTGTGTTTGTAGAGTTCAGAATAAAGTAGAAAATTTGCCTGATGTGTACTGAATAGCACAAACATGAGGATGCATATATCCTGATGAAAGACGAAAACAAAACAGAAGTAAATTAGATCAGTTCAGATAAACAAGTGTGAACATGGGATTCACTGATACCCTATACCTTTGTAGATTTCTAATATTCTTGTTGAGACCATAGCAGAAAAAATTAATTCAGTTCTACTTATTTTAATACTATTATTAATTATTAAGTTTACTATTATTTTCTAATAATATTATTAATACTGGATATAACTAGTCTTGAAAGTGATAAGTGAAAATATTTATCTTCTAAACTATTCACCCCCGGCTTTTTGATTATTTCTTGTTTCTCTGACCCTACACTCCCAAAGCCTGCACATAAAAGGAAAAAGGCTATGAAGATAGTTGTTTCCACGTCCTACTCACCCCCCACTTTTCTCCCAGGTGTAGCAACAGGGTAGGTAATCTACTGGGATCTCAACACTGGATACATACTAAAAGGAGCAGAGGCATCTGGTGATGCTTGTTGTTCAAGGACCTCTCCCAAGTCCAGGCCAGAAATAATGTAAAATTTACTCCTGTAATACATAAATCTTTGTAGTATCCAAGCTTTCCTATAATATTTTAACTTTGATGAGTTTAGGAAGAAACACCTGCCTGCAATTCTATGAACAGTTGGCAAAATAAGCCATTTTCAATTGTTATAGATGACAAAATAAAGTTCCACTGCAGCAATAAGGCTAACAAATGGTTGAGCAAACTGACAGTTTGACATCTGAATTCTCTGCAGCCTTAGATAGTGCAGTGTCAAAGATGGATCTGGTAATGACACTTCAGAATTAAAATTAAGTTATATTAAAATAAGTCTGTGTTCATGATTTAGGGAACTGATTCAAAGAAACTGCTGCTCTATTGTTTGTCATCCACCACTATATCAAGAACATGTCTGTGACACAGACCAAAAAATCAGAGAAGGGGATGCTTAACTGAGAGTGCTCTGGCAGAAAGCCGCCTCCAAAAAGACAAGGTCCACCATTAGTGACTTAAGCAAAAAGACAGTGGAAAAGGGGAATAAACTTCTTCGTTAAGTCTGAGCAACTAAGATTATTTTTAAAGTGTATAATCTTCCTCACGTGGCATAAACTTGGATGGATTCTTGAAATGCAGTGACAGATCTCTTTGTCCAAATTGATCAGAAGGCAGTTATCTTACTGTCCTTTTTGGCCAATTCTGCAGCTTTTCTTAAGGCCAAATAACAGTATTTATTGAAAAGATGTTGATGTTGAGGACCTAACCAGCTTTGCAAACAAAAGAAGATGAAGATGGTGTTTGTGATTTATTAGCTAAAACCAACATAACAAAGAATGTAGTATGTAATTATCATATGACAAGTATTACATTAATTTGCCATCACCAGACAATGACTTGTGTAGTTGACATCACTGTTTCAGTTACTAAGATTTACAAGTTTTAATAGAGTTCACACATAGTATGTGTCAGATAAAAAGCCTGGCAAAATGGCAATTGTGTGTTATCCTTGGCTGGAACATTGTCCTGTGTGTAAGGCACAGGACTGGGACTGAGGCACTGGATTAACTTTCCTTCTCTCTTATGTTCACCAAAATATTTAAAGGCAGATTATTTACTCTCTTTGGGCTTGTTTCCTCATTTATGACATAAGAAAAATTATACTAATACTATCAGGAGTGACAGAAGGTTAAACTAATATTGCTAAAGAAGATTGAATTGCTGTATGTAAATACAAAGTATTACTATCATTCCACAAACAGAAAATTTTCCGGGTTATGAAATATTTTTGCATGCTCCTCTCTCTCACATACTGCCAAATAGTACTTCATGACATTGTGATATTCTGATGTCAAGGTATACTCCTTTACTCCCCAGTGAGGAGGAGCTCAACGAACGTGGGCTGGAAGTCCTTTTATGATCTTGTAAGAGCATTTATGGAAAAAGCCATTCCTAGAACTCCAAAGAATTATAGAAAAAAAAAATCCTCATAGCCTAGAAATAGTTTACAGATAGAAAGTAAATTAAAAGTCTGTTTTTTTTTAATTTTTATTTTTATTTTTTAACATAGTGATGCGGATGCAACCCCCCTGCTCAGAAAGTCTCTAGAGCTAGGAGTTATATCAAGGAAGAATCTGTCTATACTTGCTCTGTTTCCTTATAATTCTCATTCCTTGAGCATTTCCCATGTGGATCTGTATTGAAAAGTGGGCTTACTGAAGCTAAAAGACCTCACAGAGTCTGGGGAAGGGAAGCACTAAAATCATACAACAAATGAATTTGGGAGATAACCCATAAAAAATATTAATTAGCAAATCATAGGTTTAAAATGAGGGATCTGGAATAGTCACTGGAGGTATTCAGGTAACTGGTGTATGTTTCTAGCATGTAAGTATAGGAAACTCGACTGCACAATTTGTGGTGCTAGCCCATACCAGAAACAGGGGATTAGAGCAGCTGGATCTTTGGTCTGACTCAACGCAGCAATTATTACACTATGGAGCTGTAGGTAGGCTTGGTTTTGTGATGTTCATCTGTCCCAAACAGACACGTTACATTTACAGAAGAAAGAGAATTCTTGTCTTTATGTCTTCGGAAATGTGTGTTACACTCTAAGATGCCATCTGCTATCAGAGTTTTCTCTCTCAGTTCAGGAAGAAACTGAACAAATTTGACCTATGGTTAATTGCTGACTTGTGGGAGCTATCTGTGGTGGTGCAAGTCACATAAAGCAAAGCCCCAGTGACAAATGAGAATAAACACAGAGCAGAATGAAAAAGTACTTACCCCAAATGTAGCTGGAGGCACTAGATAGACCTGCCACCACTTACATTGTCTTTGGGAAGTTTAGTATCCACAGTCCTGCTATTTCCCTCCTCAGCTCTCTTTCCTATGGTCTAGAGAGAGTTTGTGTGGATGTGAGCTCCTCCCTGTGCAAGTCTGTCCTGGTCAGCCATCCTTTGCATGGCACAACTGCAGTATCCATCTTATACCTGAGACAGTCTACGGCTGCTACAAGGGTGTTTCACCCATTATGAATCTATTAGATATTTGACCACCAGGTGGCATAAAAACTATGTAAAATATCACAAAGGGGTTGCAGATACAATTACCTTTTTTTAAGAATATGGGTATTCAAGTACGTAGTGGTCCTAGCTATCAACTTTGAATATTATTTGTATATTTTTAAAACGTAGCTAATAGCATTTAAAATTCTTTAGTTTGCAATGTTATCCCATGAGGAAGGGCCCATATATGACACAAATTAATTAGCTTTGTTAATCACATTGCATCATTTTCTTAATCATGTTTTGTTTGTGTCAAAAACAAATAACTTGACAGATGGAAAGGAAGAGATTACATTATATTGATTTGCATAGAAACACAACCAACCACTTTAAGAAGAAATCCAAGTCAAAAATCAACTATTGTCCATTGTTGAAAACACATTTTATAGAACTTTTTGTAAGCTGTAGTGTAACTTCCAATGTAATGATAGAAATTTTTTCACTGTTATGAAATCAGTTCCTATGTTCTTACCATAGGAAAGCGCAGAGAAAATGGCTTTTAGGCCCAACAGAAAGGCAAAGTAAGTGTTGACAAGTGTTATTGATAAGAAAACAGAGGGTTTGTGATGGCAGACACAAATTCTGAAATTAATATAGAGACTTCCCTACAATGAGATTCTTGACATAATTCTTTGTAGGTTTTTTCCCACCTTGCTTTCATGAGCTGGATGCAAGTATGTCCTGGTTTTGGCTGTGATAGAGTTAATTTCCTTCCTAGTAGCTGGTACAGTGATATGTTTTGGATTTAGGATAAGAATAACATTGATAACACACTGAAGTTTTAGTTGTTGCTAAATAGTGCTTACGCTGGCCAACGACTTTTCAGCTTCCCATGCTCTACCGACTGAGAAGGCTGGAGGTGCACAAGAATCTGGGAGGGGGCGCAGCCAGGACAGCTGACCCAAACTGGCCAAAGGGACATTCCATACCATGTGATGTCATGCTCAGTATATAAACTGGGGAAAGCTGTCCAGGGGGGCTGCTGCTCGGGGACTGGCTGGGCATCGGTTAGCAGGTGGTGAGCAATTGCATTGTGCATCACTTGCTTTGTATATTCTATTATTATTATCATTATTTTATTTCAATTATTAAACTGTTTTTATCTCAACCCATGAGTTTTCTCACTTTCACTCTTCTGATTCTCTCCCCCATCCCACCGGGGGGGAAGAGAGTGAGCAAGTGGCTGCGTGGTGCTTAGTTGTTGACTGAGGTTAAACCACGAGAAAGTATCACATACAAATTCCCACAATGACACCTATATATTAGGCACTACTCCATGTTACTCTTTCTGCAAATGTCTTTAACTTCTGCTCTCTTTCCTGCTGCTTCCTTTTTTCATTTCTTGATCCTCTCCACTGCATTGCTGGAGGTCCCCTAAGCTGCCATTTCATCATTTTGACTGTAGTTTTAAATTATGCCATGGAGAAGTCAGAACTTTTCTTTTTAATCTTCTTCTCAATCTTCTTTTCTTCCTTTGGCTACATTCCTTACTTTCTCTTCCCTGCCCCTATTTTTTGAGCTTCTATTCTTTTCACGATCTTGTCCTGTCTCTGGCTATTCCTTTAGTATCTTATTCAGTGCCCTCTATTTTTTGGTCTCTCTTTAATGTTGTTTTCCTTGAGTTTCTGTTCTGAGTTCCTTTCTCTTTTATTTTCCAATATTATTTTTTTATTTATTTTAGACTCTTCTGTCATTTTTGATGTAAGTTGTCTAATCTATCCAGCTTCTGTCTCAGCCTCATATTTCTGTATAACCAACAATTGAACTTCTCACCTTCCCCCACAACACCCTCCTCACCCTCTCTTCTCTGTCACCATTAAGAACTTGTGACAGATTAGTTTAATCCATCCACGATTCATGTCTGATGCAGAGTTGGATTAGTGTAAAAAAAGTATTATGAAAATTGCTTGCAGCTTTGTAAGAGGAATGAACTGGTTTGAGGTTGACAACTTCAGTCTAGACCAATAGCGAAGAAAAATATGATATATGGTTAACGGTTTACAATAGACAGCTCTTCCTAAGGTGAAGTTAATCCAAATGAAGATATAAAGACATTCTGAGTATTATATATTGTTTACATTCACTTTCAGGAAAATCCGTGTGCAGACTTTTCTGCATGCAAGAACCAAAATAATTTTTCTAAACCAGGAAGGCATGGAGGTCTCAGATAGTGTGTAGTTTCTGTGGGACTCAAAAGGGTTTAATGGGGCACGTCAGAAGCCAGCGGAGTGGCAAACATGCATTACAGCAGTGGGCCATAGCTCTGCTTTACTTGCTTGCAACAGAGCAGAGGACAGAATGGGACATGCAAGGGAGACATGGTGCTTTCTGTTGCTCTACTCTAATGTAGTCCAGGTGGAATCTTCTAACTCAGCAATGGTCAAGCACAAGGTTAGGCATGTTAAGAAGACCTTCTCTTCTGATATATTTCTCTCAATAAAAGTTGTTTTACTCAGCTATTGGAGTTCTATACTGATAGGAAAATTTTAGGTAGACAGAAAATTGAAATGAGCTTTGGCCTATAAGAAGAGATGGTAAAGAAGGGAGCCGGAGCTTGCCCTGGCTAGAATTACCAGTCAAAAGATAGGATCATAACAACAAGTCCCGATATAGCTGTAGGCCTACAGTGGACTCAGAGGACTTGGCTAGTTTCTATTGACAAGAATAGCATTTCAACAGCTCTAAGTGATACAGCACCAGTGTTTTCTATGTCTCTCTTGAAAAAAGAAGGATATCAATGACTTCTTTTTGTTCAACAGTTATGTCAGAAACATAATCAATGGATTATTCCTAGTATCAACTGAGTGAATGAATGAATTCAATATCTGGATTCAGAGAACCCTTAGAGTTCTAACCCATGTTTTGTAAGAGACATCAAAGGTTAATAAAATGGTGTATGACAAAATCCTTATGCATGAAAGGCCTTCGCCTTTTCTGCGCTAAAACATCTTCCCACTAAAGTCTTACAAAGCTTGGTTCCTTGCATTTAATCAAACAACCCAAATAAATTTACGATCTTGTACAATCATCTATCATGACTAAGTGATAAAAGTTGTTTTTTCACTTTTGTAACAAATTCCTTTGTTACATGTCTTTGCATCCTATGCAATTTCAAATGCTTGATGTAATGCTTTGAAATAATTTTAAAAAGCATTCAAGCAGGAGCTATATTTTTTTTTCCATAAGCTAACAAGACTATACTGATTTGTTACACACAGAGTGTCTTCTCTTTCCATGGCTTATCTGATGCCAATAGAGTTCAATACAGGCTTCTCACTTTCAGCTGGATTCTGTGTGCAAAGTCAGATCATTTTCTGCTAACATTGTAAAGCACTGCATACTCCTAGGACACTGTACAAATAATAATGTTGATTCATCAAGTGTCTGGAAACACACTCAGAAGTGATTCTTCTTTTTATTTGTTTGATTTCCTGCTGCTAGATCTTGGGATCAATAAAAGCAAATGCTTAGTCAGAGCTAAGCATGAAAAAAAATGACAGTCATTTGTTTCATATTGTAGTTGATAGAAAAGTTCAATGAGGAACTTGGACGTACTAAAGGGACTGTCATCAGTTAAAATAGATCTTGTAAGCCCTCAATACAGTATTCAGTCACATTTACATTACTCATGGATACATTTTACTGATGTCTCTATATGTCACAACATAAACTAGGGTGTATTAAATCAGAAAATCAGTCCTTCAGATTTCATGGATGCATTGGAGCGGGTCCAGAAGAGGCCCACGAAAATGATCAGAGGGATGGAACACCTCTCCTATGAAGAAAGGCTGAGAGAGTTGGGGTTGTTCAGCCTAGAGAAAAGAAGGCTTTGGGGACACCTTATTGCAGCCTATCAGTACTTAAAGGGGGCTTATAAAAAAGATGGCGGGAAACTTTTGAGCAGGGCCTGTTGCGACAGGACAAGGGGGAATGACTTTAAACTAAAGGGGAGTAGATTTAGACTAGATATAAGGAAGAAATTTTTTATGCTGAGGGTGGTGAAGCACTGGCACAGGTTGCCCCGAGAGGTGGTGGATGCCCCATCCCTGGAAACCTTCAAGGTCAGGTTGGATGGGGCTCTGAGCAACCTGATCTAGTTGAAGATGTCCCTGCCCACGGCAGGGGGGTTGGACTAGATGACCTTTAGAGGTCCCTTCCAACCCAAACTATTCTATGATTCTATGTTCCCAGCATTAAAAATATAAAAGAAATAGGAATTGCAAGTTGTACAGTGTTGCAGGGAGTTTGCCATATCATATTACCCCAATGTTCAGGACAGCTCTCTTCAGCTGGTGGAGACAGTAGCATTACAAATAAGTTCATGCTGGAAGACTTAAGTCTCGTGGTATATCAAGCAGATATCCTCCTCTTAGCTCTAAATAAGCCAGCACTGACACTAGAAGTTGTGGAAATGTGTCAGGACACTGTTCACTCCAAACACATTAGCTCAAAGGCAGATCTAAACAGCCTCAGAGCAGACCTGCACTAATGCACCTGCATCAGTTAAAGAGTCTGAACTACTACACTTTGACTAGGTAGAAAGATAACATTGTTTGGTGCTGGCTCAGGTACCTCTAATTCCCGGGGCATTCCAAGGCTCTAAACAGGTGCCCCTCATATTTGCTTTTGCCATCTTATATGCTATGCTCAAATCTTTTACCTGACTCTAACCCCAAACTTTTTATTAGACTACCTGCACTTTTACTAGTCCTGTTTTATAGATATTAAATATCTACCATTTGCATAAATGAGCAGTTAAAAGCAGTTTAAAAGTAGTTTGGTCAGTTATGTTTTCTCCTTGGAGACAGGCCCCTTCTTCAGTTTTCTGTGTTGGCTCTTTTTATCTGCCTGTGTGGTACATCTGGCGAAAGAAAGGCCAGAATTTATGGACAAATTTTCTTTCTTGGATCTTAAGAGTGAAGAAAATAAGATATTTAAAGAGTTTTGAAGAGAATGGCTTCCTAGTACTGATTTTTCTTTATATACAAGCCAATGTTCAGCACAAAAATTTTTAACCATATTTTATATTTTCTGTGCATCTTTAACAAGCCCACTCAACTGAGTGGTGAACTAGATGATGTAATACAAGTTGAATGTATTACAACTTTGTTTAACAAGTTAACATCTGTCAGCTGAGCAGTTATAACTTACTGTTTCCACTTCCAGGTCCCTCTGTGGGCAGCTCACACCTTCTGACAGCTTAAGCTGCTGCCTGCACCTTACAGCTAGAGGGAGCTGGGTGGGAATCCCTGCCTGGGGCTCAGTTCCAGGCACAGGAACTCAGGAGATATGGTGTCTCAGCACTCTTGAGCAGGTGCAAACACCCATGAAGCCGGTGCATTCATAACTGAGGAACAGTGGCCTTGCAAGTGTAGTGAGGCTAAGGTTGTCTCTGTCATGGGATGGATGTTTTGCAACAATGATCCCTTTGCAGAAAAAGATCTTCAAAAGCAGAAATAGTGACAACTTTGAGAACAGTGCCTGCTGTTAATGATGGATGAAAGAGAGATCAAAGGAGGGGTAATCAGAGATGGACCTTCATTAACCTCCCTTCTGCCCACTAAAACGGCCAACATGAACTTCCCAAAACCATTATCCCTGCTTGCCGTGGATTTTCCTTTCTAGAAGAAAATAAGACAAATAAGACCTGCATTTTGTCCCCTGCATCTTTGTTTCAGCTACTGATGGTCTATTTTACTCTTATAGCTCCTTTTTCCCTTCACTTAAAATCATTTTGAAATAGGTTTTACACTTCATAGAATCATAGAATCATAGAATCATTAAGGTTGGAAGAGACCTCCAAGATCATCGAGTCCAACCATCAACCCAACAACACCATGCCCACTAAACCATGTCCCTAAGCGCCTCATCTACCCGTCTTTTAAATACTTCCAGGGATGGTGACTCAACCACTTCCCTGGGCAGCCTGGTCCAATGTTTAACTACTCTTTCAGTAAAGAAATTTTTCCTTACATCCAATCTAAACCTCCCCTGGCGCAACTTGAGGCCATTTCCTCTCGTCCTTTCGCCAGTTACTTGGGAGAAGAGACCGACACCCACCTCGCTACAACCTCCTTTCAGGTAGTTGTAGAGAGCAATGAGGTCTCCCCTCAGCCTCCTTTTCTCCAGGCTAAACAACCCCAGCTCCCTCAGCCGCTCCTCATAAGGCTTGTGCTCCAGACCCTTCACCAGCCTCGTTGCCCTTCTCTGGACACGTTCCAACATCTCAACGTCCTTCTTGTAGTGAGGGGCCCAAAACTGAACACAGTATTCGAGGTGCGGCCTCACCAGTGCCGAGTACAGGGGCACTATCACTTCCCTGCTCCTGCTGGCCACACTATTTCTGATACAGGCCAGGATGCCGTTGGCCTTCTTGGCCGCCTGGGCACTCTGCCGGCTC
>NW_008825234.1:277124-286664 GCF_000699105.1 Pygoscelis adeliae
CTCCTCCTGCTTGCCGCCCCTGCTGCGTGCATTGGTGTAGATGCACTTGAGCTGGGCTATCGATTTCACCCCCGGCATCGGCATGCCACCCCTCGGCTCATCTCTAGCGAGCCCGGTTTTGTCCCCTTCCCCCTTCGAACCTAGTTTAAAGCCCTCTCAATGAGCCCTGCCAATTCGTAAGCAATGACCCTTTTACCCCTGCGAGACAGCTGGACTCCATCTGTCGCCAGCAGGCCCGGTGCCGTGTAAACCTCCCCATGATCAAGAAAGCCAAAATTCCTCCGACGGCACCAGCCCCTGAGCCACGTGTTGATTAGGAGTGTTTTCCTGTTCCTTCCAGTGTCCTTCCCTGCCACTGTAGGGATTGAGGAAAACAACTTCAATGGCATGCAGTTTCTTTCCATACTGTTAATAGTGTCCATCTAAGTTCCAAGGAAGGGCTTCTTTCCATAGTTTCTAAAGGCACATATTTTTGTAGTACGAGGAGCTTTGCATTCACTGACCTTTAGAAATGATTCCTTCTAATTATCTTATATACCAAGATTTGAATCAGCCAAGCTGCATCAGTTACTTTGCTTCACATAAATGTGTTAGTACCTATAATGCAATTAGAAATGTTAAACTTCAGTTCTAGAGAAAAAGACGTGCTTTTCAACTGTCACCTGTTTTTGAAAAGTCCATAAAGCTTTTAATAAAGTAATTTAAGTACCATGTTCTAAACATTTTTATTAAGAATATTATAATGACTGGAATTCAAGTAGACATACAAATATTTATCCCAGTGAAATACGGAAAACAGTTTGGACATATTATAAGCAGTCATATAGTTACATATGACTGTAACGCCAGAAGACACCATTATGATCAGTCAGTCCAACTTTGATGTAGAACATGTGCCACTACTTTTCACAATATGTGCATGAAATTCATAATTTTTTTTTAACTTACCACCCTTTTAGCCAGAGCATTTCATGCACAATTGTTTTTTTCTTTAACATGACCCCTCACTACTTAAATACACAGCAGTGAAAACTCTCTCATCCAGTCAATAAACAGTAGTTTTATTCTAACAGTTGCTGTTGAACATCCTGCCTAACTGCTGGTGGGGAAAAAAGCCCTACTATTCTCAACTTCGAGGAGTTTCCTTGGGCGGCGTCCCGACCCAAGAGGAGAGTCCCTGACTGCAGACCCGCTGCTCCGAGCAGGACCGACTCCACTTGTCCTCCGGCAGGGCTCCATTTATACCCTAGTCGAATCTGACCTGTGGTCAATTCTAATTGGCCGAGGGCCTTAACTTTCTTACTCCTCGCCCGAGGTGTATACGTGACCATAGTTACTGGCCCAAAGTGTGTATGTGATGGTCAGTACTCGCCACCTTAAAGGCATGAAAGTAAGGGCACGAAAAGTGAGGACACAGTGGTCTTAATGCCCCCAGTCTTTGTCAGGGCGGGTGCACCTGCCACATTACTTTCTTTCAGAAGCTAACATTTTAACTGAAGAGACCTCCCCATGTGATTGTCATCTTGCATCATCATTGAGCTAAGACAACTTTGTCTTTCAGACTCATGAAAGCAATGCACCATCCTGCCCATGTCCAAAGCAGCTCCATCAGCAATATAGCACCTTGCCTCCTCGAGGTCACATAAGTGACCCCAGAGCTGCATCAAGGAAAGCACTTCTCTGTTCCTTATGGGCAGCCTTCCACAGCCGGTTAAAGGAGGCCAGGCTGGTTATATTGCTGTTTATTGTATTGCCATTACCTATTAGAAACCCCATGTGGTGCAAGGAAGTGGCTGCAGGTTCAGAGTCATGTGCAACTAGGGTAGCTCATGTGTGAAAAGAAATTTTGGGCATGGAAAAAGATGATATCCATCATGTCTCTGAGATCAGTTTTATGCAGCAGATAACCAATATGAGAAAATAACCACTGAGTGACAGAATGACATCTGTCACAGGATGGAGGGAATTGCCCTCTAGAGGTGCTTTTTGTTTTTCTGTTGTCAATGATTAACTTGAACTACACATCTTACTTTTAGATGCTAAAATTACAGAAAATGAATGCCATCTAAATGTGTGATCTTTCCAGTAGATAAGGTGAAAAAAATGCATTGGGATACATTATAAGAAAATATCTCTTACTGTCTGGCTGGCAGGAGCAGATTATTTAACTGCAAGAGATATTTTTTTTTTTTTAATTATATCCTGTAACTTCCTCAGGAAATGTATTCCCCAGGCAGACCTAATATATTTCAATTATCTGAAGTATATCTCAAATATAATTTTTCACTCAGTGTAATCAGTATTTGAAAATAATTCATTGCTTTTGAATTTTAAATGCGTTTTGAAAATTGGAAGCAAAAAATCAGAACATGAAAAAATGTTATGAAATAATGTATGTTGAATAAAATGATTTTACTGATGTAAAACAGTATTATCCTCTAGAAAGCAAATAGTCAACAGAATTTCCCCATAGAGGCATGTATGCTGCACAAAATATCTGCCTACCTGACTAGAAAATATCTTTGTGACTTCCAACTTACAAAATCTTGCAATATCACTTTTAAATAACAAACTCAGAAATGAAACCATTTACGGTTCTTCTAAAGTTTCTCAGCTGTATTTCGTAATTGTAGCTGAAACTCTCCCAACAATTTATATAGTTTACCATTAACAGGTCTATCAGAATGTAATTGTTTCATGGCCAGCTTTTTCTTAAGTTAATTGCGATAGAAGTGGACTTTTAATTGTTATAATGCAAAGAAGCTTACACAATTTTTTTTGAGCAGTCTGGTTATCACATAAGTAAAAAAGAAGATATATTTGGCTGGTACAATCAGGAAGAATGTAAAGCTCCCACGCCTGCCTTCAGTAATTGATGAAGTGGGTCAGTGACATTTTACAGGGCTGTGATTGAATTGGACCCTTGAGGATAAATAGCACATAAACCTTTTCCGCCAGCTCTTTGGTAAGTTAATATTGACAATTCCAATTTAACGCTTATGAATAAAAGTATTGCAGGCTAAGTGAAATAAAAGAACAGCCACAGCTATTGTCTTCCGTTGGTGTTCTTTCCCGCAAGCACTATTTAATCCAATGAAAAACAGAGACCTCATCTGTCAAAGAAATACATGTGACTGGGCTGGTTCTGGGCAGAGGGGAGTGTTCTGGAAGAATTTAGAATTTGTTGTATAACTAAAAAATCAGATTTTTAGCAAAAATGCCTGTCGTTAGCCCATTTGGGAAATATTCTTGTTGATTTCTTGGTGAGGTGGTACGCTGAATGGTTGTGGGGTTTCAGATGCATGTTAGTGTTAACAAATTCTATTAATAATTTACAGTAAAAGGAAATATTTTATTAATGCCATCTGAAATCAATGCACAAAATTAAAATGAAGTATTCCCAATTGTTTAACTAAGCTATGGGACATGGTTGGAGAAAACAGGTATTTAATTTTTAGAATACATTGTTCATTTATTTTTAAACATTTCATTTAGGCATAAATGAAATTCTTTCATGTTGTCATTATGAATATTTAATTTCTTCAATGTCACATATAACTTTTATATAAACACACACATAATCAGCTTTTAGCTTCAACTGAATGAATCTGGAGCTTACTAACAAATCTGCATGGGTGTGTACAAGTAAACTGATATTAGCAGTTCCTCCAGACTTCATTTCATAGGCAGTGTTTTCCACCATTCGGGACTTCCTGGGCTTTGCCTGTGATAGTGAACCGAAGAGGAACAGGACATAAGCACAGTCTCTGGTCCTGTGGGTACCTCCAGCATTTAATGCCAGTGCACTACTTGATATAATTTTGGCCCATGGCAGGCATTATTTTCCCCAAGAGTGGTTGGGCTCAGCCTGCGGATAGCCCGGGGCTGTTGCAGTGGCTGTTGCAGTGGCTGTTGCAGTGAGCTATATGAACAGTGCTACCCTGCTTTGGGGAAGATAAGGTTTTAGCCATATGGATTCAAGCCATACCACATCCCTTGTCCTCAGGATCAGAGAATGGAGTCTGACCTATTTTATTTACTAGCAAAGATGTAGACATATCCCCGTAGCTACTTTAAGAGCTGCAGATTCAGCGCTGGCTCCATTTGCGAGGATGGCTATGCTCCTGCAGTGTGCCGTGAACCTGAGGGGAGCTCCACAGATCTCTGCTGATGGATGCCATGGTGCAGCTGGTGGCCCTAAGCTTGGTTTAAGAAACACTGTAAAATTTAATGCAAACCTTTGAGAACATAAGGCCAATTTCTACAAACATAATTCAGACAAAACTCCTGTTGAATTCAAGAGAAATTTTGCCACAATAAAGTTTGGGGATTAGCTCTGTTGCCATTGAAAACATAAAGCTTAAAGCTCAGGGAATGGAGTGTCCTGAC
Source organism: Pygoscelis adeliae (assembly GCF_000699105.1). NCBI lineage: Eukaryota > Metazoa > Chordata > Aves > Sphenisciformes > Spheniscidae > Pygoscelis > Pygoscelis adeliae. The sequence goes on from NW_008825234.1 coordinate 281,514, forward strand.
AAATAACTGAGCATCCACTTGCTTTTCCTGGAGCAAACCACTGTGCTTGGAGTGAATACCGTGGAGCTGTGTGGACCACTCCTCTGGAAACACAAGGGCTTGAATATAATGATGGATTTTCCAGGGCGGGGAAGGGAGACCAGTCATAGCATATACCTTGTAGGCAGGGCATATGCTCAGTGTCACACACAGATCTGCTATCACCACTGAGGCTGCATCCAGCCTGGGGAACTTGTGCCTTTCCTGCACATATGGTCAGAGCTCAGTCCCAGGAGCTCATAACCGTGGGATGTATGTTTTCTAAAAGGCATGAATAGTTTTACTGAGAAGCAGATTAATCAGTCTGATGAAATCTTTCTTGGCTGGAAAGCTTAAAACTAGATAATGAAACTGAAACTGTAAGACTGCTTGTGAAAAATGTTTTGTTTCTATGCCCGTTTGCAAATGTAATATTTGGGAAAGAATCTTATTAGATTTTAAATTCACTGGGTGGGAGCAGACCCAGCTACCTAAGTCTCCTATCTGTAAGCATCTGGTATCACCCTTTATGTGATAGGCATATTAATTTGAGCTAATTGGGACTTGAGGAAAATTACTGTGGGATTTTTAAATTGGAAAATGCTCATTCCATGCTCATCCATGCTTTGCAAGTACACATCCATTTCTATAAAGCTTACACTCTAGAGATTTTTCAAATTCAGCACAAAAGAAGGAATAGGTAAAGAAAGCCCCTCTAGAGAAAGCCCATTATCCCAGTGCCTGGTGGTGGTATTTGAAGTATAGGAACATCCATTACCACATGGGCCTGTAGCTCCCTCTCTTCTTGTCCTTTTGAAGAACTTACTTTCACTCTGGCATATAATGAAAAATAATGTCAGAACCTTTAACTTTTGTGTGTGCTGTTTTGTGTGACAAAATTCTTGGTTTTTCAAGAAGATGAATCTTTGTAATCCTGCTTTAGGAATGAGAGTCCTACCTGCTACCACTACTCCAGGCCTATCATCTATCTTGGATGCTTTCCAGGGGCAGGAAAGAATGGCTGAAGGCAACTGTCCACTTCAGTAGTTCACTTACCTAAAAGAGCAAATATTCTACAAAGAAACCCTCTCAGATTTTCACCTTTCCCCTTAAACCATTGAATGCTATGGAATCCTGCACTGTACTCTTTCTACACAATAGTCCTTGCCAGGACTATATTGATATTGATATTCATTTAATTTTAAAGGGCATTTGGATTTCAACGATGTCAGTACGTATGCCTGCCAAAGAGTATGGCACCATGAGTATGTATTTAAAAACATTATACACAAGAAGTTATGAAACCTATCTTTTCCTAAGCATAGTTAATCACTATTACGCAAAGAAATACCTTTGGGAGTCTCTAAAACATCCCTACTGTAAGTGCTGACAGAGGTGCTCTCAGTGCCTTTGACAGCCCTCTCAGATGCTTCTCCCAGTACAGCTGATGGCAATATCCTCACCAAGCTCAACTATGCAATTTCAGTGGAGTGAAAACCTTGATTGCTGCTAGCTGTGTTAGCTAGCGTTAAATCCTGTAACCGACAAGGAAAGGCTTTCACATCTATGAAGTAGCCCATACAGAATTCCAGGTAAGCCTGGGATTGTAGTCTGGTCAACAATATCTGCAGTATGGTAAGAAAAGGGATGTCAAATATTCTTTTATTTCCAGTAACCTTGAAGTGACAATTCCTGTGCTTGAAAATCTTACACTAATATGTATTTTAAAAGTAAGGTATAACTTCTTGAACTGTTTAAAATAGGAATTCCTATAATGAAATACATTTTTTCAGATTTTAAAATGACAAGTATAACCATCTGAAAAGTAATTACTCATTCCTGGTGGTATTTGTAAACTTTCAGGTTTCTGAAAAGAAAATGAGTTTCGTTATGTCTCTACTTATGTTAAATTAGTGGACTGAAATGTTCCCCTAGACCCCATTTTGCCATGGCAAAATTCCCATTTAAATCAACTGGACTTTTGTAACAGTTAATTTTTCAATCATCTCTATGGAATTTATTCATTTCAATAAAATTTTTGGTGAATTGGGTCCATATCATATACAGAGGGCTCTAACTTTTTGTTTCATCTTCTTCTAATTCTGATACTTTTTTCTAGAATAGGGAATTTAGGAGGAAAACAGCCACAGGAGAGATATGCACATTGCTAAGAGACATTTTTTATTTTAAAAAAACAGTATTAATTGACAATTTTCACCAGCTCAACAGGTATAACTGTAGGGAATTTGTTATATTTATTGTTATTATTAAAATTGTTATTCATTATAATTACTTCTGCTTTCACTGCAAGAAAAATAAAATATTGTTGTAAAAAATAGATGATAAAAATGATTAAAAATTTTTTAACATATTAAAATCAGTGGGGGTTTTTTTGTATGGCAATGAAAGTTTATATATACTGCATGGAGTTTTTGTTAAGTAGCAAGATGGATAAGAGATCTTGTTTAATATCCATTAAACAGCAACAAAAATAGATTCCACAAAGAAAAAAGAAATGATTCGTGAATCACTGAAAAAAGAAAAGGCAGACAGAAGATAGTCTACCTGTGGAAGAATTTTTTTTTCTCAATAGTTTAACATCCTTTTAATCTTTTGTGATGTAGACAAATTTGCATTTATAAAGCTCTGTCTATCAACAGGAAGTCTGAGACAAATTAAAAATTACAGGGAAAAATTTTTCCACAAGTACCTGAAGTACAGATACTACTTTCCCGGTGAAAAATAACATGCTGCACAAGGATTTGAAAGGTATAGTTTTGAATGGACTGGGGAAATTTTCAGGCTTTGCTGCTTAAAACTTCTGATACATGCCCCAAAAAATAGAGCACACTGTACATATTTGACATATGGGGGAGCACGGTGGTCTTTAGAAAAAGGTCCAGCAACATTTTTTTTTGCCTATTACTAGTTTGGTTTTAGCAAATCCATTAATTTATTTCAGAGATTAGCAGAAAATTGGAGCCTTTACATATTTTTCATGATCTTTTTTTCATTTACATGAGTGCTGAATGCATGCTGAATGCAAAGCTTTGGGGGCATAAAGGTAAATTCTACAAAACTAATTCAGGCAAAACACCTGTTGAATTCAACAGAATTTTTGCCATAGTTAGGCTTGGGGATTAGCTTTTTTGCCACTGAAAAGATTTGTTACATTGAGGGTGGTCAGACACTGGCACAGGTTACCCAGAGAGATTGTGGTGCCTTCATCCTTGGAGATATGGGCCTGGGCAACCTGCTCTGGATGACCCTGCTTTAGGAGGGGGGGTGGCTTAGGCTAACTCCAGAGGCTCCTTCCAGCCCCAACTGCTTTTTGGTTTTGTGATTCTGTTTTAAAAACAACATTGTTGAAGAAAGACAATTTTTCAGATTTTGTATACTGGCTTTTGGAAAACTGAGTTGGTACAAAGAAGGAAGATTAAAGTTCAAATAACTCCTTCCCTGAAGACAAGGGAAAACTGTTATAAAACCTCTTATGGTTTCTCAGTAAGTTGAAGGAAGAAATGGTCAATACATTTAGAAGATCATTTCATCCTCTTATTTAGCTCTATCCAGTTGCTCAAGACATAGAGAATCAAAGCTCTCTGAAAAAAGATGCCATAGAAGCAGCTAGCAAAAGAGAATGGTTTGGGGGGCTGATTAAAAGACAATATCCACTGTGATAATATTCCTGATGCAAGGGGGAAACCAACCTGTAAGTGCGGGTCAGTCAACCTAAAGACCAGGGGCAGGTATTCAAAAGATTCAAAGCCTTAACCAAGGCTCGTCCATCCATATTTTGTAGCCAAATAATGCCCTGACTTTCAAGCATGTTGACTACAGGAATGTATAAATAGCTTCATTGGGTAAGACCGAAATGTAGTGCCCTGTCTCTGACAGTGGATGGTCAAGGACGCTTAAGGAAGAGGCTAGTAAGACAGCAAATATAAAGTGTTATGTCCTTCACTGCAACCTCTGAGCACCCCACAGTCTCAACCTGGGAACTTTTTGAGCTGAAGTGCCACATTACTGAATTTAAGAACCAAAAAGTATGTTGTGACCATGAGAGATATAAGCCCAACATCAAAGCTGTAAGCCAAAGAATTTCCAGACACATGACAGTGAATCTTCAATTAGTGAGATTTCCCCAAGTCAAAATTACTGACTTGTGTTGTACTTCTAATTCATTTTCTTTCTTCCAGATGATCTCATGGCAAGAAAAGTAGCTTACTACATCCAGATCTTGTTGATCTGATCAGTAAGTAATGTAAAAATAGATACTCTCAAAATACAGGACCTACTTCTACTTTAAAGAAGAAGCGATAATGATTTGACAAACATCTATCTTTCCTCTTTTAAAAGGAATGAATTATTAATGAAAGTATTAATGGGATAACCTGTACATGTGTTCCTATAAGGTTATCATATTTTTTACTGTAGATGATCAAACACTTAAGGAACTGGGGCCTTTACAGTTATTAGGAATGAATTATAGGACCCATCCCCTTTAGATTATTGGTTGGAATACAGATCAGGTCAGTGATTAATGAAAATTGTTACTTTTTCATGGATGTTCAATGACCTATCTGGAATGAGCTGATGGCCTCTGTTGTATTGCGGCAGGTGTATGCTCATATCTGAAAGCCAACAGAATTACGTAGCGCTCCTCCATATCTGTGCTACTAAATCCATGACCTTTGCAGGAGGTCATGGATTTAGTAGTTCTGGAAGCTAAACACTTCCTTGCTTTTCAAGACCTTTTCTCTGAATCACTGGTGACTTACAGTGTTATGCCATGATTGCCTTTATTGGTCTGCTGTGAAGCTGAGAACTTTCAGACATAAGGGAAATCCTTATAGATGAAAAGGCAATCAAGTATTTGAAAAAATTGACAGGCTGGAATTACATTTTTAGAACAGTTTGAGCGAATATCTATCAGGAATGGTTTAATGTCACAGGCTTGCAACACATAATTGAGGTTCTCTGGGGCTGTGAATTACTTGTGAAGCCTCTGCAAAAAAACTAAGAAAAGCAACCCCACGTTTCCTATATGGAGAGCCAGACCTCCATGGGAAAACTTTTGAGGGTGCACAAATGGAACGAGTTCAGACAGAGTTGATGCTGCCTGACAGCAGG